>NC_080419.1:124712110-125015377 GCF_029873635.1 Malania oleifera | reverse complement strand
GATTTAGTGGATCAAGACTAGGATGGTTTCCTTAGTTGGTTTTGAATAGTTTGTTTGGCCTCTGAAAGTTTAGCTATCTTTGGAGAATAGTGACTATATCATCGGTTTTGGGCACATCTTATTAAACTGCAGAATGGGTAAAGTTATGCATGACAAAGTAAGTGCCAAATACTCTGTTATTTCATATCCATAATAAATTGGAATGCAGTTTTGATATATTTATGAAAGATGATCTCATTGCATGAGTTAAGATTGTGTTATATGTAATATAAAATAGGGCAAAAGACACTCACCTCCCCTGAGGTTTGGCAAAATGATAGAGACTTCCCCTGAGGTTTCGAGAATCCTAAGAATCTCCCATGAGGTTTGTCAAAAATGACACAAACCTCCTCTGAGGTTTCAAAAATGCCACACACCTTCCCTAAGGTTTGCCAAAAAGACACAAGTTTCCCCTAAAAAAACTTGTGTTTTTGCAAAATACAAGGTGAGATTTATGTGTTTTTGACAAACCTCATGGGAGGTTCCTGGGATTTTTGAAACCTCAGGGGAGGTCCGTGAAATTTTTGAAACCTTAGGGGGGGGGGGGAGATTATTGTCTTTTGGTCAAACCTCAAGGGAGGTTAGTGTCTTTTGCCCTATAAAATAAAATGAAACAAAATATAACTCTAGTTTTTACTATTTATTTGCGTTAACTTCAACAATAGTGAGACAAAGCCTTTGGGTGTCTAGCTGCTTTTCATAGAATAGTGATTATATGATTGATTTTGCACGTATCTTTTTAAACTGCAGAATGGGTAAAGTTAATTTACATGACAAAGTAAGTGCCAAATATTGAGGCTCGCCTCAAGATGAGGCTATAGACTCATTGTGGTCCACCCCTTTCTAGGACCCTGCATACGCAGGAGCTTTGTGCACCAGACTGCCTCAAGATGAGGCATGCTCAAAATGCCTTGAGGCATGTTATAAAATAAAAAATCCAAAAAGTCCAATAGATTATACACCAAGACTCACGTATTTGCACAAAAGGCATGCCTTTTGTTCCTTTTTAGTTGAGGCTTATGCATTTTGGGTGTTTGAATCTCTAGTTAGATTTGGAAAGAAAATTATAACCATATGTTTACACGAAGGAATGTCTTAATGTTATCCCTAAAACTTTTGAATCTCAACTTCTCCAAAATAATTGAGACTTGCTTCATAGATCATGAAAATAATTTGAACTTTGCAATGCTAAATAACTATCTTGGCATGATTTACTTAATGAATTTGAGTTAATATTCTTACTTCTTAGAGTGCTCAACAAGAAGTTTGCAAATTATATTTGATTTTTGAATTTTTATTTGTAATTTTCTTAATTTTTTTTTAAAAATATTTAATTTATTTACATTTTTTTATCAAAAAAATAAAATTCTAAAAAGACTTAACACCTCAATGCTTTAAGGCTTATGCCTTGGCTCATAAGGATTAAAGCACATTGTCTTAAGGCCTTCGCCAGTTTGCCTTTCAAAGCATCGGTTTGGAGAACATCCTTTTCAATGTCCAAATTATTTATTTATTTATTATTATTATTTTATTTTATTTTATTTTATCTTTTTTTTGTGGGAGCAGCTAGAAAAAATAAGGTCATACATGTCTAGTAGGTAATTTATCGTTGACTGTAAAATGCAGGCTACTGTGATACACAGGCACACATGACTTTTTACTATTTTACATATAAACTGGATCATAGTGCATTCTATTTTTGAGGTTTCGATGACTATGGTTCTAGGACTGGAGGGTACTTTAGGAGTTAGGATAACTATGTCGTGTGGAGCCTTTGCCGATTGGTTGAAAAGAATAGGAGTTGCAAAGAATACATTGGAAATCACTGAATTGAGATATCGAGTCCATGAAAATGGGCAAAGATTAAACATTTTATGTGTTTGTACCAGAAGTGGATGGTGCAAGGGACTTGGACAAGCCTCTTTGAAGGGGTAAAGGAAGCTGATTACAATTGGGCTACAGAATCATTATTGTTGATGTAAGGACTTTTTATTACTTGTTCAAGACATAATATTACAAATATTTAGTATACAAACACACTCTTTATAATATATTTTATATAAATAAATGCAAGTGAAGTGTATTAACATTATTGCTCACTTTTTTGCTACCACTTCCACAGTAGCTTCAGGCTCTGGTAACTTAGGGGAAACTTTTAGAGAACACATTATTCATGAGAGATATTATTCTCTAGAGTGTTTTATTGGAGTTTCCTTGCTCATCAAATTTTTGCTTTTTGGTTTCTTCTTCATTGGGCTTTTGGTCTTGTTTTTCTATTTCATCTTGAAGTTACACTCTTCCTCTCAATTTTCTGTTCACCTATTCTTTAGTTTTTCCTGCTGCTCTAATAATTTGATCTGTAGAAACATACAACTTTCAAGTAACCAGTGCAGATGAGTCATATGTCTCTTGCCACTACACATTTTTTTGTTTGGCCTTTTGAAATTTCAATACAATGTCTTGGTAAGTATGATATGTTTTATCAATAAAAATAATCATTTGGAAGATTTGTATCTGCAAACAGGAAATTTCATAACCATTTCCTAATGTCAGTACAAGCAATTCCACAATGAACATGTATTCCACACTTGGACAAATTCACCCTAAAATTTATCAGGTTGCTTTCACATTCATTTCCTTATCTGAGGTTTTGTTGTCATTCATACACATCTCTTTGTTGTGTCATCAGTGAAGCATTTCATTGCAGCTATTCGAGATCTAGCACATGAAAGACCAAGTAAACTTCTACAGCAAAAATGAAAAGGATCATCCTTCCACTGCATACTTATATCTAATATCCTGGCCTTTCACTCACCATTCACAGTTCTGGATCAATAGAAATCACAAAAGGCAGCCTGTTCCTTCCGTTTCCAACTAGAAGCTGGTAGTTCCATCTTTGATCTCTCCTCTTACCAGTAGGTAATAAGTTTCTTGCTTAGTTGAGCCGATGCGGTGTTTTTAATAAGTATGCTTTAACAGTCTATCCTGATTCCTCTAGTTTGGACTTCCTAACTTATTGAGTTCAGACTCTGGCTTAATGGACAATTGAGTCAAGAGGCATTCATAAGGTTTATCTTGTGGATAACGAACCCTAGAAAAGACCAAGTGAGATTCCCTCCACAGTCCTGCTAAGGTCTCTACTTCCTTGTCCAGTCTAGGACAACCGAGATCTCCGAGTCTGTGAGTGGGAGCAACTCTCCATTCATGGGTCAGCTGCTAGGCCTGGGAATGGCGACAGGCACAACCTGGTCTGCAGCTCTGCTGAAGCATCTACCATTTTTGCTCATAAGGTTACGTTTAGTTTGCCGAATGCCTATTCTTAGGAATAAATTAATTTTAGTAGGCCAATTACAATTAGTTCTACATGAAATTATGTTGTTACAATAAAGCAAATAATAATGTGAAACATTTTATGAGTCCATAATAAGGATTAGACAAGGAATAATTATTCCCAAATTTCATCATGGGGACGTCTATTCCTTTCTTATTACATGTTGAATGAAATAATTAAGATAAGCAAATAACAATGTGGAACATTTTATGAGTCTATAATAAGGAAATAGACGAGGAGTAACTATTCCCAAATTTCATCATGGGGACATCTATTTCTTTCTTATTACATGTTAAATGAAATAATTAGGAATATATAAAGAATAACTATTATTCCCTTAATTCCCAAAATTTAAATTATATTCCATCTTAGGACATAGCCCTGGTTTTAAGATAATATATATTTCCTGAAAGATGGGTTCTAAACCTCCTTTAGCAACCTCTAAAGAGAAAATCATTTTCAAAAGCAAGACATTCTTTGACATAAATAATTTAGATTGCTTAAATAAGTTAAGGCGTATTCAAGTCCCCCCCCCCCCCCTCTCCCGGAATTTTTTAAACTAAATTGCTGAGTGGTTGGTTGACACATTTTGCTTTCTCATTCCAATCCCAGATCAAATGGTGCTTTTTTTTTTCTTCCAGATATAGGAAAAATGAAGGGAATGTGCCAGAGTTTCCTTCAAAGTTAAAAGGCTGATGCATAATATCATGTTTCCCACGACAGTTTAGTGAAGTTCTCCTCTGCATATGTCCTTATTCAGTTCCCATTTCAATTTGCACAAACTATGCTGTAATTTTTTTGTGTGAGGTCTTTGACTTCTGTGGCCATGGACTTAATTGCTTAGTATGTGTTTGAAGCTTAAAATTTTCTCAGATATTGCTTTTGTAATTTTCTTTCCCCACATTGCAGGCCAAAATTAAGGAAGCCTTACTTATTGAAAGACTCGAGCGGTATGAAGTTCCCAAACAACAGGGTCCTTCTGTTAAACCGGGTGACCTGACTGCTGAGGAACAATTTTATATGAAAAAGATGGCCCAGAAAAGGTCTAATTATGTACCAATAGGCAGAAGAGGAATTTTCGGAGGTGTTATTCTAAATATGCATATGCATTGGAAGAAGCATGAAACTGTCAAGGTCATCTGCAAGCCTTGTAAGCCTGGCCAAGTACACGAGTATGCCAAGGAACTCGCTAGATTGAGCGGTGGAACCCCGATTCAGATAATTGGAGATAACACCATAATATTTTACCGTGGAAAGAACTATGAGCAGCCAGAAGTTATGTCACCAATCGACACACTATCCAAGAAAAGGGTGTGTATTCCAGCATTTTTTCTGTAGTTCGTAAACAATAGTTCTATAAATTTCCTATAAATTTCTGATCTTTGTGATGAGGAAAGCCGATTTTGGGATGAACTTTGCAAATTGAAGAAAACATCCTCTCGCTAATAATTAATCACCGTCGTCATCATTCTGTTTTTTAAATTTGGGAGGAATTGTATTTATTGTTTTTTCTTGATATATTGACTTAGTTTAGTCCTTTTTTACCCACTTGAAGTGGAGCAAAGGAAAGAAAGATGTGTCCAATGTCTCTTTTGATTGAACCTCTTTTCTCAAATTATATATGTTTGCTGAATCCTGCTAAAATCAGGACTCATCTCTCACTTGAGATTCACACTTTTGCCTTTTCCTGTCTCCAGGCATTGGAAAAATCGAAGTACCAGCAATCACTTGAGTCTGTGAGGCGCTTCATTGCCATTGCTGAGAAGGAATTAGAGCTCTACTGCAGGCATGTTGCATTGTATGGTGACCCTAATGATCGGAACCCCATTTCAGTTCTTGACAGTCCAAGAAAAACAACCAAGAACCCTAAAAAGTCTGAAACAAGCAGAGACGCTCTTGGTTCGGATAGTGATGATGGCCTCTCATCCTGTTCTGATCACGAGCTTTCAGAGCCTGAAGAATTTGAAGATGAGGAATCGCTCGGAAGTGAATTTGATTCTCACCACAATAAGGAACTTTCAGGAACACAATTTGGTTTCACTGATCAAAAATTTTCAGAACCTGAAGAAGAAATTGAAGATGAAGATTTACCCATAAGTGGATTTGACCCTGATGGCAATAACAATGATTTTGTTCCGGATGATGAAGAAATAGACCATAGATTTTCTAGCATGCAGGAGGACTCAATTACTGCATTAGATTCTTCATTAAGGTCTGGATGTAAAAGGGATTGTGAAGATTTTGCAAGGGAAAGAGTCTGAATGAGAAAAGTTAATTTCTTGCTATTGTTTTTTTTAGGTATGGACATCATTATTCGTAAACTGCCTTTATCATTGCTGATTCATTGCCATCTCAATAACACATATGATACTTGTCTTTCTACTTTCCACAAGTACAGCGTGTTTGGGAGGCAAGAAAAGAAAAGAAAAGAAACGAAAACAAAATGAGGGAGGGACAAAGGTCTAGGGCCTACGAAAACCACAAAACAGGTGCAGGTTGGTGCCGGGGGGTCAGGTGGACAGCCCAACAATGGCACGTGAGCCAGTTCATTGGTCAGACATCCAAGACAGACTGATTTTGGTTGGTGGGTATCAATGGGGATGCGCCAGTGTCACAGAAAAATAATTCTTTCAATATCACCGATGGTTTTTGCTGCTCCCCTAAGCTTCCCACCCCATGTATTTTCCTGTAGGGTGATTGATGGTGGAAGTGCCCTACTGGTTGGCGTGGAAATTCATTTTCTCCCACCCCATGTATTTTCCTGTAGGGTGATTGATGGTGGAAGTGCCCTACTGGTTGGCGTGGAAATTCATTTTCTATATATATATATAAGAGAGAGAGAGAGAGAGAGAGAGAGAGAGAGAGAGATCATGTTTTTTGACAATAATGTTTTTTAATTTTTTTTTAAAAAAATTATGCTTAAAGATATGTTTGGGTTATGAATTTTGGTATCTGAATTTTGATTTGTTTGGATCTAGGCAAAGTTGAGTATAATTTTATTCTTATTTTGTCTAAATCTATATCAATTCAAATTTAATGTCTGAATTTTGCCCATGGGAGCATAGTTGTTGGACCTTAGTACAAAACTAAAATGAGTTCTAGGCTAAATTCATACAAATTTGATATTAAGTTCGAGACTAAGGAGACGTTTGTTCCTAAGAAGGATTATTTTCTTAATGGTCTAACATGAAGTGATGGGTATTGTTCGTTTAACTTCTGAATAAGTAGTGCTAAGAGCCCTATGAACACTTCCGTATTTTTTTAATTCGACCTATTTGTTCCTCTCATCTTTTTTCCTTTCCACTAACACTCTCCTCATTAATTTAGTTAGATTTTTTTTTCTTTTTACACAATATATAGGATGTATTTATTTATTTATTTTTACTTATACACAAAAAAATATATATACATTTGTTTTTATTTATAATTAAATAATATTCTATTTGTAATTATTTTTTTTATTTTTAAAGTTCTCATAAAATATTGAAGGGTGAAAATAATGAAATTTGCATAATTACTTTAATTATTCAATATTCAAGGGTTCATTTTAGGTCTTATTCTGGTTTTTGGTTCATAACTAGAATCAACATTCAATGCTTAGTACTTAATTTTGTCAAATGCCCCTAAATTCATACAAATTCAAATCTATAACCTAAAATTTATACTCTCAAGTGTAATTTAAGATTGTGAGTACGAGTTTCTAGTCTTAGATTTGTGTGAATTTGAACAATATTCAATATAATTTTATATTATATTTTATTTAAATTCATATAAATCAAAATTTAAGAGCTTGAAGTCTAACTTTTGAATTTAGGTTACTTTTTTCACGAGTTTGAAATGATTTATGATCATATCTTTATATTTGATTTGATAATTTTTACTTGTTACAACTTGGTATGCCCTAAATATATAAACTTATAAAAGGAAGTCAAAACCCAACAATCACTACCTAAATCAAATCCTCTGGTAAAAACAATTAACTCTAATCCAATAATGAAGGGAGAGATCCACGCTGGCGCTTTAAACGTCCGAAGTGATACACGCCCCCGCATCATAATGACGGATTACCCCAAGGGTCAAACCTCGCCATTATAAAGAAGGGTGATGCAAACAAGGCAAAATAACTCACTCTTAACTCACTTTATTGTTGCATTCAACCTCTTTGAAGTGTTCCCTTACTTAGGCGTTGGAGTGATCCCCCGATGTATATCCCGGGTCCAACACAACTTTTTAACGAACCCATTCGTGTGTATGTTGAAATAAGATAGGAAAAGCAAATAATAGGGAAGACATAAATTGTGAAATCTTCTTTTTGTAATATATATATATATATATATATATATATATAAAGTAGTATATTTTAATTAGTATTTTTATAATATAAATGAAATATATTAAGGAAAGGGGAAATTGTGGTGACAACTAATATTTTTATAAAAAATAAAAATAAAATAACTAGTCACAAAATAAAATTTTCTAAAAATTTTATCAAGAAGACCAAACAATTTTTAATCATCATTATTCCTTCAATATATTCTCGAAAATCCCTCCAAATTTAAAGGTAATCATTATATATATATATATATATATATATATATATATATATAAAAGCAAATGAATATTTTAAATTACTAATAGTAACTGATTCGCGATGTGTACCCATTTCTTTTTCGATGACTTCATGCTATCTACTTTTAAAATATTCTCATAATTGCTTATCTACTCTAAAATACTCCAAAATAGAAATTTAAGACAGTGCTCATAGCTAGGGATGCATGAATTTATAACATTAGAATTTAAATTTCGGTGAATTTGGATAAATTTAAATGCACATTTTATATTAGTCTATCCAAATCTAATAAAACTCTAAATCAAAAATCTTTTTAATTAAGGATAAGGTTAGCCTAAATAGAATTGACTTATGGCTAGACAGGATCTTTCTCGTAATTTAGTGATGTTATTTAATATAAGAAAATAAGTTAAATAAACCTTAAATGGGCCATCAATAATAATAATTGATTTTTGAAAAAAGAAAAAGAAGGGTAGACTAATGGCCTATATACAATAATTATGAATTATTACAACTAATAACATGGATGGCCTAAATTAAAGCCAAGTTGCTTCAATAAAAATAACATGTGATTTGCGATATTTGTGTTTGGTATGGTGTGTATACTTCTCAAAACGTACTTATTTTTCAACCCTTGTATTTTGAATTGTCACAATACTTTAGGGGACGTTTGGTTCGTGACATCTTTCAAGATTGTCGAAAATATAATGTCCATAACATTTTATTTTCACTCTTATTTAAGTATGAGAATTTGACGTGACGAGCATGTTGACATTCTTAGGAATGAAAAGATTCCCCGAAACGTGGGCACCGTGTTCCCGTCTCTCCCCATGGAAAAGTTTCATCGGGATTCTCATGAGAATCCTACTTTTTAGATAAGATTGCCCTCACTATTTTAAGTTTTGTATAATATAATCACCCTCTAATAAATTATTAATAAAATAAAAGAAAAAAAATTAAATTAGCACAAATATTAATTATTTTAAAATTAATATATATGCAATTTTAATTAAAGATATTATTAATAAATTTCTAATTAAAAATTTAACTTATTTTTCAATTAGAAAATAGTTCATTAAAGTATTAATATGGAAATTAAAAATAATAATTAACATAATTACAGTTAATGTTTTAATTAGAGAATATTAAAAATTAATTAAAAATATTAATAAAAATCTTTAATTAGTCTTTAATTAGATAATAGAAAATGTCTATTAAAACTGTTAATATATATGTTAATCAACAATTTTGATTGACATTTATAATTTATTAAGTAAAATTAGTAATATTTTTTTATAAAAATTTAATGCAATACTTAATGTTTACACAATATGTTGCTCTAAATTATTTCAATTAATCAAGCATTAAATGTTAATTATTTTAAATTTATAATTGTTGAAAACTTTATTATCTACATTTAATTGATTTTTGTGTTGGAAAATATAATTATTTTTCATATATTTGATACACAAATGTCAAAGGTATAATAGTCATTTTCTTAAAATATCTATTAAGATTCACATATTAAATTAAACATTGACATGAGAATTCGATGTAAAGTCTTATGAATCTTATAATGTGAATCAAATGAAAATATTTTTATGACATAGATATCCTATTCTCAAAAATAAAATTTACGATAAAGAGATGACGTATAATAAATAGATTTTATGTCGCGAGCCAAACTATCCTTTAATATTTTCATTAATATACACCTATGATGTGACTATACTCGCCACTTCATTGGTTGGTCCTTAAATTAATGTCAAACACCAACTATTTTTCTTAGGACTTTGTTTGGAAAAGTTTTACCTACTTCCCAAAATAAGCTTACTTATGCACCTCTTGTATTTTGAATTGGCTACAAGTCACAACACCTAGTGTTCTCTTTAAAATGGATAAATGTGATGAGTCAATGACAACACTTGGCCCTTTGGTGTATTGATCCTAGGGGAGTGTTTGTCTACCTACATAAAAAATATTATTATACAATAACATTTTTAGAAATTTTTAATTGATTTGTGCCATAAAGTTCTCATAAATGCTCATAGAATGTTAATGTCAATATTTAAATAAATAATTAATTATGATTAATTTAAAAATACTAAAATGTTGAACATCTGGAGTTGAAGTAAAATTTTCGAAATTTAAGGCCCGAGTGAGCATCACGGGTGTAATTTTTGGAATCCACTGGTAAAATTCAGAAAATTAAGTAGGGGTGTCAAATATTTGTTTAAATGTTAAATTGGAGTACATGAGACTTAGGGAAGGTTAGATGGGTAGTATTGTGGGGAAATAAATTAATTAATTTGAAAAAAATGTAAATTATAGGAGTTGAATTTCGGGCACCAACAGCGTAAGCTTTGGATCCTAATGAGACTCTCAGTAAGTCATGTAAGTGGAATAAATTATAACATTATTTTTAGAATGATCGTTTAAATTAATATTTGAAAATGAGCATATTGTATTTTGTCTAAAAATTATTATGATACAAATATCAGATAAATTGTGTGGTATTTGAGTAATATTAATTTGTGATGCTTTGGAATCTGAAATTAATATATTATAAATATTAGATGAAAACTGTGTGACACATGATATATGTTGAAAAATGTGAAATATGACGATGAGTATTTTCTGAGAAAATATTAAAATGAGAATGATTGATGTGATTAGTGAAAAATAATGAAATGTGGTATTTATATGTGAGTGGAAATTATTTGTATGAGAAATGAGTTTGTACAAATTATCGATATGAGTATTTTGGGAAAATGTGAAAATACGTAAAATATTATTCATAAATTTTGAAATAAAAAATAAAAAAAACTATTTTTGCACAATTAAACAAACAGTTTACTTTTTTTATTTCTAATTAAAAAATCTTGAAAATCTAATATATATATATATATATATATATAATTTTTTGAAAAATGAAATTAAAAAATAAAAAAAATATTACACACAACTAATTGAGCTCTAAAATTCTCATGTGTCAGCCTAAACAAATGTGAGAATAATATATTATAATATCATATTTTCAAAAATATTAAAAAAAATAGGGCAAAAGACAATTAACTTTCTTGAGGCTTGACAAAAAGACAGTTACCTATTCGAAGGTTTTAAAAATGCCACAAACTTACCATGATGTTTGCCAAAAAAAAACACAACTTTTCTTAAAAAAACTTATCTTTTTACAAAATATAAAGGGGGTTATATCTTTTTAACAAACCTCATTGGAGATCCTTGGAATTCTTGAAATCTCGAAGAATGTTGCTGAAATTTTTGAAACCTTAGCACTCCGTTTGGAATTCAAAAAATATTAGGAAAAGAAAAGGAAAATATCAAAGAATCCACCTTTTCATATTTGGTTATCACGGAAAGTAAGAAAGAAAACGACAAATAGATCAATTTCATGTACAAAATTTTTGATTTTACACACAATTAATATTTAATTTTCCCTAATTTTTAATCATATAAAAACGAACTTTCATTTTTAATAAAATATAATAGAAAATGAGTTTTTTCTTTATTTTCTTTTCCTTTCCTTTTTCAATCCTTGATCCAAACGGACCGTAAGAAAAAGTCATTGTATTTTCACCAAATCTCAAGAGGGGTCGGAGTCTTTTGCCCTAAAAAATTTCAAAAAACAAACACGCCCTTATATTAATGCCTAACATCCCTATTTTTATGTAAATTTTGTGTTTGGGAAGGTGTACCTACTCTCCATTAAGTGCTTATTTGAATTATTCCTGCAACTATTGTATTTTGATTTGGCAAACAAGGCCTTTGTTCTCATTAAAATGCATGTGTGCTGTGATATATGACCCCCTTTGGATTTTCTGTTTTTGGGTCTTATGCTGAGAGCAAAT
The DNA here is from genome assembly GCF_029873635.1 of Malania oleifera. NCBI lineage: Eukaryota > Viridiplantae > Streptophyta > Magnoliopsida > Santalales > Ximeniaceae > Malania > Malania oleifera. The sequence goes on along the minus strand of NC_080419.1, from coordinate 125,003,568 downwards.
TGGTCCATATATTTTTTTTTTGGAAAATTTGTATTTTTGCTTTAAAAATATGTTCAATAAAATTTTATCACCTCAAAAAATATAGATTCAAGAATATAAAATTTGTTGGGAATTATACCTGGGACAATAATCACACACGAAGAAAAATAAACAAGCACATCCACGCTGGAACACCGGATTTACATGGTTTGGTCGAATCTGACCTACGTCCACGGGAGCACACCACTACACTATAAACTGGGAAAAAAAATACAAGGAGGAGGAGCCACACTACTCAACTCTACTCTCTCTGTCTCATACTCCTTAACTCTCTACACTGCACAATACAACACTCTCCACAGCATACAAAGCTCTCCACACTCTCTGCTCTCTGCACACAACTCATACATAATCACAACTCCACACACACATATATATATACAAGGGGAAGCGGAGAGTTCAAAGAAGGTGGCTGCAGATTTCAATAAAATCTACAGAGTAGATGGCCGCCGGTCTTCAGTGTCAAAGGCGGTGGTTGGGTTGGTGCGGCTGTCGGTGACTCCACACCTGCAAATTCAACAAAATTATATTAATTTCAATCCAATATTTAAATAATTAATAAATTCATTCTCGCACATATTTAAACTATCAGAGATTGACGCTGCGCACGAGCTAAAAATTAATAGATAGTGTAGAATTAACCTGTAAGTTATTAAAGATTTTAAATACATAACAAATTTATTACAACATTATATTAAAAATTAAAATTCTCGTTCAAAAATTTAATATAAATTCTAAAACAACTTATTTAAATTTAGTAAATTTATCTTATGTTAGTATTGAAAATAGAAATTTATACTGCGAGTTTAAAGTATTTAAAAATAAAATGTATACAAAGACCTTTAATTTATTAAGAAAACAATTTTTTGAAGTTTAAAATGATATTTTTTTATGTATTTCTAATAATCGAAGTAAAAGACCCTTTTGCCCTTACAGATTAATCAGCTCATTTGGGGGTCCAAATATTATTACTTACAAAAAAATTGTATTACTATAAAATTATTTTATATCAACTATACACTTGGAGTCATAATTATTCATGAGAAATAAAATTTCTTGAAATTTTTCCTAGCAATAGACTTATTACAAGTAATAGTGATACAACGTGCAATATCAATTCAATACTTTATATATCTAAACAAATTTATTAAGACTTAATTGTATTTTTGACTTTATTTTGTTTTAAAAAATAAAATTTAAGAGATCGAGAAGAAGAAAAGAAAGCAATCTGTGCCAAAATAATATTTACGGACGTACCCATTAAATCTATTAAACCGTGTTAGTATTTTTTAAAAATATTTTTTCTTCATTTCTTTTGGATTTCGGGTAGAAACAATTAATTTGGCGATTCTGAATACCCTTTTCATTAATTAGTAATGTTTTTCATTTAAGTATTCATTTGGTTATAAAAATTATAAGATAATTTAATGAATAATCCACCAACAGCAAAATTAAATTTCTTAAGAGTGAAATATCTTTAATGCCCTTATCTGAGGAGAAAAGAGGTAGCATAGAAATTCTATGTTACCAAACTACTATTATCAATGTCACCATCCAACCACTAGCTGCCACAATTGCACCATCCCTATCTGGGCCAACCATATGTATACTAATTATATATATTATATTTATACGCGCACCCAAACAAACAAACACACACACACACACACACAAAGATATATATCAAAGAGTTATGGAGATATTTTAAAAATAAAGGACAGCCCGGGGCATAAAATTTTTCTGTGTTCGTGTTCTAGAAAAGGACGGACCATATTAAGTCTACGGAACACAACCTTATCTTATATTTTTAAAATGTAAAATTAAGATTTATCGAGTGACGCATATATTCATGTTTTTAAAATATAATTAATGAGAATTTATAAATATTAATATCTATTTAGTTATAAAAACTATTTTTTATTTTTTTATTTTTAAAAAATTGTAAAAAAAGTTAGTTTATTTTTTTTTATTTTTTATAATCTTATTAAAAAGGTAGAAAATAAAGATTTTTCTAGATTGAGAAAAAATATTTTTAATTTTTTTAAAATTCACGTAAGATAGTATAGCTTGTGTTTGGGTTTGCATAGAGTTGAAGAAATCAAAAATTTAAATTCAATTTTGGCTAAGAAATTAATAATCTAGAAAATAATAAAAAATATTTTCCAATATTTTCATATAAATATAGAAAATTAAAAAAATATGTTGGTATTTTTTTAATTATTTGAAAGTCAAACTATTCTAGAAGTGAATATTTCAAAACTTTTTTATTGTTTTTCTTATAATAAATATTGGAAAAATAAAAAATTTTAGTTTAATAATTATTCGAAATCTAAAATGAAAAGTGAGAACTATTTACAGTCATAACTAAAAGAGCCCAAAGAAGCCTCCACGGGCATTACGCGGTGGAAAGACATCAGCACCTAAGAAGGAGTATCGGGAGTTCAATTCTAGATAGATACACTCATAGAGCCAGCGATATCTGTGGATGGTAAGAATTTACTCTGTGAGCCAGCGAGGACCGTGGATGGTAATGAAAATGTGTCCCGAGAGTCGAGTTGGCTGAACGTCCAATTAATGCATAGAAGTCGTGTCCGCATTTTGGATTTTAACTAATTAGTAGGATCTAGGGGAAGGACGCTAATCTGTAGGTTTGGTGTTGTACCGGAGGTTCGAAGGCTTGTTAGTGGTTAAAGTTCCTATGTAATAAAAAACGAAAAAAAAAACCAAAGAAATCTTCTAAAAAATGAAAAAAGAAAACAAGAATTAAAAGCTACCTCCTTTTTTTTTTTCTTCAATTACTGGTCATGAGCTTGCGCAATCATTTCGTGTATGGATAATCATAAACAATATGGTTAATTATGAATAATTAATAATTATTCATAATCATAGATGTTTAGCACGGGTAGGATTTATATTTATTAAATTACTCATTTAATAAAAATATTTTTAATAAAAAATTATACAATAAATATTTTTAGAACATAATCAACGAAAAAATCTACATTAAAAAATTGTCACATGTTCTCTTAAGTAATAAAACTTACACTTGAGCAACTCTATACTAAGTAGGGCTTGAATAATTACTATTTTGAAATAAAAAATTTAAAAAAAACTATCTATATCACGCCCTTGAGATTTTTTTTCTCGAGAACATGATACAAATGGAGAAAAAAAAGTTATCTATATTTTTTTCTTAAGTTTTAAACTATGAGAAGTTATCTATAGAAAATTTGTAGGGATTTTGATGACACCGACTACATAATTTTAGGAAAGTTTGAATTTTGATTTTTTTTAAAAATGGTTATCTATACTCTATAGCATTTTTAATAAATAATTTGGCTGAAAATTTAGAAATTCATGGTTAATTTGCCATTTTGGCCCAATAATTAATTAAAAATAGGGTGGATTTGGTCCATACTTTGAAAAAGGTCGGTCCATTGATTGTAGAATACCTAACTTTTTATTTATTTATTTTATAATGCTTTACTTTTTGAATTCTTAAATTAAAAACGTGATACATAAAAAATAGTCCAACCCCTCTCTAGTTTTTTTGAGAACTTATAACTCAAAAATTAAATATGAAATTATCTAAAATTTTACAAAATTAAATTCATTAAAATTGGTAAAAAAAATTATAAAAATTCGAACTTCAAAATTTTTTCGATAACATGTGTATTTTTTATCAGAATTTTCTTAATTTTTTAAAATTATATTATTTTTTCAGAATCAATAGTTGACTTGATAATTATTATTATAATTAGAGGGAGATATGTCCATTCTGACCCATCCCCCTCTGAAAAAAATGAATTTTTAATTTAATAATTACGTGAATTTTAAGTTAATTAAATTAATCCCAATAAAGATAAGAATTAAAAAATGGATTAAATTACAGATAAATACATATTAAATTATAGATAAATAGGATTTAATTAAAGATAAATACGGATAATTAATATAATTAAATTTACCATCTCTCTCTCTCTCTCTCTTCCGTGTTTGTTTCTCTCTCTAACTCTCCCACATCCACTCTATAAATTTCTCCCCCTCCTCTGACCCTTCTCCTCTCTCCATTCTCTTCTCTCTCCATAAGCTTTCTCTCTCTGTCTCTCTGTTTTTCTCTCTCCCAGTGGTGATGGCGATGAACAATGGTGTTGTCTCCGGCAAGGCCTCCGGCGGGGGGTTGATTGTGAGCTTCGGGGAGATGCTGATCGACTTTGTGCCTACAGTGTCGGGCGTGTCTCTGGCGGAGGCGCCGGGATTCCTGAAGGCGCCCGGCGGAGCTCCGGCGAACGTGGCGATCGCCGTCGCGAGGCTCGGCGGCAAGGCGGCGTTCGTCGGGAAGCTCGGCGACGACGAGTTTGGGCACATGCTGGCCGGGATCTTGAAGGAGAACGGCGTCAGCGCCGAAGGCATAAACTTCGACAAAGCCGCCCGCACCGCCCTCGCCTTCGTCACTCTCCGCGCCGACGGCGAGCGCGAGTTCATGTTCTACCGGAACCCCAGCGCCGACATGCTCTTGACGCCCGAGGAGCTCAACCTCGAGCAAATCAGATCCGTACGCTCTCTCTCTCTCTCTCTCTCTCCATTTTTTCCGATCAGTAGGTCCTGGATTTTATCGTCCGAGGGAGTCGTTAGTCTCACCCGCGTGCGCTGGATCCAAACAACCCTAACTGGCATACCACGTCATCCACAACGGGCACACTGGGTCCCACTGAATTTCTTATAATCTACATTAAGTACTTTAAATTAGATAATTCCATTAATAACAATCAAATGGTTCTGATAAACTTAGATTAGCTGTGGGTCCCAATTGTCTTACCGTCCGATTTTGGGCCCGTCATGACGTGGCACGATCCTAGAATTTAGACGAATTTACTTTTTATAGCAAAAAAATCTTTTTGGCGATTTTTGACGCGGGTGGAGGCGCGTGGGATATGTTTGAACAGAAACTTGAACTATTGGCCTTGTGCTGGTTTTTTTTTTTGACTCAATACACAAGCGGCCACGCGCTTTCACCGCCTTTGACTCTCACATCCTGATTTCCCGCGTTTGGTTCTTGGGAATCCGGGATACCACGATTGCAGCAATTGGATCCGCGATCCTAACAATCACCCCGTGATTACTGGGATATTGAATTCTTGAAAAGCAATAATGCAGTTCGTCATCTGAATCCTTAATCTGGAATCGGAGCTCCATTCCCATTTTGCTTTTGGGATCTTTCCAAAAGTTCGGACTTGGATTAGACAGGCTGAAATCCTGCCTTAACAATCATCATTTTCTGTTCATACAATATTTTAGTTTTAAATTTTAAGTTCGTATTTTTATGTTTTGGAGAAATCAAAATTTCCTCGTCTTTGGTTGATGGTTTAGTCTCTTCCTCAAATTCAATTGCATATCTACTCAATTATTAGTTTTTAATGAAAATAATTGACATAGGCATATAAAAAGTAATCCTTGCACAGAGATTCTGCCTCCAGTCTAATTTTTTATTAGGTTAATAAAAAAATAATTTATTGGAATGTGCCTCAATTCTAGTTTTGTAGTGGGGAAAATCTTTTTCTCCGAACTGCTCATACTAGTAGACAAAATAATGTGAAAATTAAAAAATAAAAAAAAGATGAAGACACTACTCAGCTGAGTCAGCTCTCTTTTTGGAGTAGTTGTGTACAGTTTTTTCTTTTAATTTTCCAGCTGTTTTCTTTGGTAGACTCATTGATGAAATAAAATATTACCCCACCAAACTTCATCTTCTTTTTTTAAAAAAAAAAAAATTCTTCATGAATAAAAATTATTGGGTTTTTGATTTTACAGGCCAAGGTTTTCCACTATGGATCAATAAGTTTGATCGTGGAGCCATGCCGGTCGGCGCATCTCCGGGCAATGGAGGTGGCGAAGGAGGCCGGCGCCCTCCTCTCCTACGACCCCAACCTCCGGCTGCCGCTGTGGCCGTCGGCGGCAGAGGCGCGTGAGCAGATCATGAGCATATGGGACAAGGCAGAGGTGATCAAGGTCAGCGACGTCGAGCTGGAGTTCCTAACAGGGAGCGATAAGATCGATGACGCCGCAGCCATGTCTCTTTGGCACCCTAACCTCAAGCTCCTCCTCGTCACTCTCGGTGAGCACGGCTGCAGATACTACACCAAGGTATCAACTTCAACAACGCCCTCTTTCAAATTTCAACTAATCAAATATAGAATTGAAGTTTCAAAATAGATGGGAAGCTTCATCTCTTGGTCAATATCTCTGACCTTTAGTTGCGTGGTGGCCTGGTGGGTAGGTGCATTCTGAATTATATAATAGAACGTTGCTTTGCTGGTGAGATGGAACCCACTGTCCTTTTGGGTCCCCTGTTGGTATATTACTCCGCTTGGAAGAAATCTGAACATAACCCACCAAGGCAATCTAGATCCAGAACATATTTAATTGATCGTCAGGAGTGCATAGGCCCCCCATCCCATGTGTTTCTCATAAATTTGATGATTCATGTTTCTTGTTTTAGTTTCCCCATGCAAATTTGTCCTGGTATTTCCCAAATTATCGTTCAAGATCTCAGAATTCCACTTGCATTTTCATTTTGTCAGATTGCAATGCATGATTTGTTGACCTGGAACAGTGGAAATTTTGAAAATTTGTGAACTTTGGATTTGTTTGGTAGACGCTGCTGATCTTCCTTTAATTTATCTGCCAACTTGCTATCTTTTCACGTTTCTATCCGTTGGCAGAGTAGAAAACTAGATGAAAGTAAACAGAGAGGCATGTAATCTCTGGTTATTTCCCTCTTTCAATTTCCCTAAATTGGGAGGATTATTTTTGCAAACCTCATTAGAAAAAAAGCACCTACTTTCTCACTTTCCACTTCTCTTTCTTACTCGCTAAATTTAAACCAAATGCACTTTCTTTGTACCTTTCCACCAACCTCTTTACATCTCTTCCCTACAGTATGGTATGCCCTAAAAGCCTAAACTTTGTTCTATGAGCCATATTTGTTTTATGCTGGTTCAAGAAATCTCTGTTCAGACTACTCTACCAAATCAGAACTAAGTGAGTATTTTCTCGAGAAATTGAGAAAATTGCCCTTATGTAATTCGGGAAATTTCAATGAAACTCATTCGAATTTTGTTTTACATTTTATTCATATGTACTCAAATCTAAATATAAATGTCCAAAAACTCTAGCCTCCAAGCATTGGAGCGAGGAATGCTATTTTTCAACACAGAATAAATAGCTTGTCCATGCACAACTTACCCAAGACCTGCCTAATGCACTTAACACATTTCCTGTATGTTTTATCTTTATTTTTGTTCCGCACAAATACAGAATTTCCATGGATCCATGGAGGCCTTTCATGTGAAAGCAGTGGATACAACTGGCGCTGGTGACTCTTTTGTTGGTGCACTTCTGTGCAAGATTGTTGACGACCGATCAGTTCTTGATGTAAGTACTCAATTTCTCTCATCGTCATTAACACTGCTATAGTTTGTGTTGGGACAAATGTTGGCTTTAATTCGTCAGATGAAAAACATGTGAACTCTTCTTTTGTTGTTTGTGAAAATAAAATGCAGGATGAGCAGAAGTTGAGGGAAGTGCTGAAATATGCAAATGCATGTGGAGCCATTACAACTACAAAGAAAGGAGCCATTCCTGCTCTTCCCACTGATGCTGATGTCCTTACCCTTCTTAAAAGAGGAGCATAGAATCAGAGGATTAGGAATGTTTGGCACTTATTAATTTTTGTTTTCTGTCTTTTCTTTTTTTTAATTTTATTTTATTAGTTTTGGGTTTTTCTGGGTTTTTTCCTTTTTTCTTTTTAAAATTTTCCATAGGAGTTGTTTTCAATTCAATTCAAGGGAAGGGTTTTTCTTGTTCCAGTTCATGTTAAGGAGAATTGTGCTTTAAGTTTAAGGTATCCAGTAAATAAATTTCCTCATGTTTTTGGCACTTCTATTTTTTCCTCTTCTTTTCAAATTTATATGATTTCTTTTTTGTGGTAAAATACTACTTTATTCCTTACAAAGAGGGAAAGAAGGAAGTGTGACTGTGCGAGTGACATGCAATCAGATCATTAAGGTATCTTTGTCCCTTTATAAAGAAGAGGTGGGCATTGCAGAAGGCCCCTCTTTCAAAATTTTTTTTTTAAAAAAATGTGAATAAATAACAAGATAGTGTGTAAATTCATTTTGATATATCAAAGAAATTAAAACAGCGATCGTCAGCATGGAAGTTGAACCAATAGAGGCCTCACTCCTTATAAAGAGATTTAGAATCTGAACCCGTTTGTAACGATCCAAATTTTTCAAACGTTTTTTATTTTTTTAACTGTCAAGCTATACCTTATACATAAATATCTGTCATCATCACAGCCTAGAGTGGATGCCGTTGTAACTTGTGCATCCATCTATATTAACATACACACACATGTACAACATTTTCCAAAAATCCCAAAATATTATAGGTTCTACTACTAAACCCAAAACTCACCCCAAAACTATGTCGACTCAGTCGTCTCCTCTATCTCTGAGCCGACTCTGCATGCCTCTTTGGATTACCTGAAATGTTTATAATGTTAAGGTGAGACACCTCTCAGTAAAGAGAAACATGTTGTTACTAGTGTGTGACGTATGAGTATGTACACAAAATATAATCTTTAATTAAACTATAAATGAGAAATGTGCAAAAGTATCTGTATAATAACCCACATCTATGTTATTTAAAATACAGATTTTCTAAGTTATCCATTCAATCATATTTCTAACTATAATAGGTAATCTATGTTTTCTGTGTATACTTACTATATATGTACATAATTCTGAAAACTTCATTGGATGGCTGTATGTAATGATTTAACCCCTTATAACAGGGTTGTGTGGCCTGTAGGAACACTAGTTGGCCTACCAAACTTAGTCTAACTGTATGCATATGTCTGTATATGCCTATAGCACGAAAGACCCGCTCCACCTGGTTCAAACGCCAGGGAGCCCTCTAGTCGTGGCCCAATTGGCAATACCATACTCTATCTAAGACGTATGATTGCACTGTCTATACTGTAGAGTTACGGTACCGTACTTTGTAAACTGCTCTATTCCATCAGGGTTTGATACTATGTAATATTATTTCTATATAATATATATTTGTTTTACCATGATTCTATATCAACTGTATTAACCATAACGCTGCAACAACTGTATTTTTGTATAATCTTTATTTCTGTATGTCATGGTTTTATGCTCTGTATATCATGGTTTTGTAAAGTACTATATAAACATGGTTCTGTAAAATATTGTGTAATTATATTTCTGTATAACCGTGTAAACTATAATTCTGTAAGACTCTGTATAACCGTAGCTCTGTAAATAAAATTGTATAAGTTGTATATCATAATTCTTTAAAAACTGTATAATCATGATTCTATAGATCTGTATAAAATTCTGTAATATTCTAGTATTTCTCTTGTCACACAAATTAAATAAAATTTAATAAATATCATGTGTAATATTGTATAATTTTCATACTCTAATTTATTCAAAAATCATACTCTGTAACTCATCTTCAAATACTATGCTTTATTGGTAAAATTTCTAAATTAACTGGCATAACATATCTCTCTTACCTGACTGACTGAATTCTATTTTTTGTTTTTCTATTTTACACCCGTGGTGTTCATAACTTCAACGCCCTGAAATTTTATACGTATATTCTCCAATCAATTCACTAAGTTCCCAAAATAATTATCATCTTCATATTTTCCCGAACCTGCATATTTCAGTTTATCTACTGAATATCAACCAAACAAATATTACTATCTTTACCTTACTTTTTGGGAAAATACTCACCGAAACTTTAAATCATGCCTCCATCATTTACACCATAACCCTGTATTTCACAAATTCTCATTTCCTTAGTTCAACTCTAGAACTATAATCATATTCACATTTCTAAATCTATACATGCAACAATTTAGATAAACAACCCATAAACATTCAAATAACACTCATCTTAGTTTTGGGATGGTGCCCCAAAACCCCAAACTAAAATTTCGCTCCGCTTATGTTGTAGAGAATCTTCCCAGGAACCCCATGGTGGATCTTAATCGTTGAAACGAGGCATAACAGAGTTGGAATCGAAGAAAATTGGGAGAGGGTATGTAGGGTTTTCAGTGAGAGATAGAGAGTTTAATTTTGATGTTTTAAATGAATCTCTTGAGTTCCTTTATAATCTTAAGTACAAGCTCCCAGAAAACCGTCGCTAGTTTTTTATTATCCGGCCCAAAATTTACTGTTTACCCTTTATCTGACAACGGTAATTTGCCAAAACTGGCACCGATTTTCTTCCCTCTTCAGAAAACCGTCGCCGATTTTCTCCTCCACCGGCTAAAATTTCATTTTTTCTATTTTCTTTTATTTATTATATTTCCGAGTCTCTACACTGTTGGTGCTGCTTGCTCCCGATTTTTTTTTATAGGGGGGAGGGGGATGTTCTTTGCCTTCAAAAATAAATAAATAAACAACTGGCTATCAATTTTTTAAAAAATTTGTAAGCCTACTTCATTCTTAATGATATTTTAGATAGGCAAAAATGCAATAACATAGTATTTGAAAGAATGGATTTTGAATAGGCAAAAATGCAATAACATAGTATTTGAAAGAACGGATTTTGAACCTTAAATTTAGACTCAGGTGAATTTAGATAAATTTCAATATAATTTTACAGAATCACTACTTTTTATTTTATTTTCTTTTTCTTTTACTAAATTGTTGAGCCTTAATGTTCAAGGAATCAGAAATTCAACTCAAGTTCTTATTGTATACAAACTTGATATAATTTTTATCTTCAAAGATTCAAAGAAATTACTTCCTACAAAACCTCATTCAGGCCGCTGCCCAGTGCCCTAACTGGCTCATTAAAAAATAAATAAATAAAAACAAAAGTATTCTGTCCGAGTAGGGCAGTCTCACGAGCAGTAAGAGAGGATTTTTTTTTTTTTTAATTAAGAGCTATGTACAATATGCAATTTCATAATCAAAGAACATCTAAAGACACTTTATTAAACAAACAGAATATTTAATTTACAAACATTAAACAAGACATCTACAGGGATAGAGCCAAAGGGATAACAATTTTTGCCATTATTCTGCAGCATTGATTTACATATTTTTCTAGGGTCAAAGGGACTATAATGCAATTGCCTGAGGATAGCACTCACAAACCTCCATCTTCAGAAACCTCCAAGCTTGCTTGCATTTTTCCCATTTCACCTGCATAAGAGCCAGAAATGCCTCTGCCCACGGCTCGTTGCTCCCTCCCATGCTCAGCTCGTAAGGCACCGAAAAACTGCTTTTCGAACATTTAAATACAAAAAAAATTTCATTGACATAATAGTGATAATCAAAGTAACATTTTATGCAGAGTAAAGGGTGTTGTCGACTTCTTGACCAATGCTAAACATCAAAGTTGAATACACATACAGAACATCCGTGGTTTAACATGTTTAAATTTACGAATTCCTGTAATCTGAGGATACTTAATTAGCTAAAGATTAAGAAGAGAGCCAAGCTTGGCTAAAAGCTCTCGTATTTTTTGTTGAGCTAAGGAAACTCACATTTCTCAGAATTGACGACTGGATTTACAAGAGTAGCATTAGCCACTAGTGATGAGTGAAGCAACTTAAAAAGTCCCAGTTACCCATTTTGAAATACACACGCAGACATGCATATATATATATGTATTACACAAATTTTGCATCAGCACATGTTCAAATTCACAGAACATTTTAAAATTCCTTTCATTTGGCATCTTAATTTCTTAAAATTACAAGCAACCAATTTCTGTACACAATTTCCAATATCCAAAATGCAGTTCTAAAGAAATCTTCTAAGCAACAGTGAATACGATCACCTGAGAACATGTCCTGAGTGTTGAGCTGTGCGACATAGGTGGAGACAGAAGCCACCAACCCTAGCAGCTTATGTTGATTTTGCAGAGGAGACCAGCAGCCCTCCACCAACCTTGCCTACCATCGTTGAAATGCAGCCACCAACCCTGCCCACCTTGTTTGAATTACACCCCCTTTAAAGACTATATAAAGGAGATGTGTGTGTGTAATTGTGAGTGGGGCAAGATGTAGAATTGGGCATGGCTGTGTGTGTGCGCAGCAGAGAGCTGTGTGCAGAGCTATGTGTGTGCGCAGAACAGTGTCTGCAAGAAATGTGCTGTGAGTGGGGCAAGATATAGAATTGTGTGTGGCTGTGTGTGTGTGGCAAGAACAGAGAGTCCTTGTGTGCAGAAAGTGCTGTGTGGTGTGTTGTGCGCAGAGTGTGCAGAGAGTGAGGAACAGAGAGTTGTGGCGAGAGAGAGAGAGAGAGAGAGAGAGAGAAAGATTTGAGTTGAGCAGTGTGGCTCCTCCTCCTTGTATTATTTTCCCAGTTTATAGTGAAGTTGTGTGTGCTCCGTGGACGTAGGTCGATTCGGCCGAACCACGTAAATCTAGTGTTCCATTTTGCGCATGTGTGATTGTTGCTCCCCAACAATTAGTATCAGAGCAAGGTTGGAGCAAAATTGTTGGATTGGAGCCTCTGCCTAGTACCTCAAAACTCAGTTTTGAGGCCACCAAAACGCTCCTCTCGTCGAGACGAAGCCAACGGCAGTAACCGAAGCTCGAACGGAACTCAAAAGAGGCCGCAAGGGCTCGCATGGGCCACACACGGCCAAAAGACGTTGCCATGCGTCCACAAGCACCACCACGCACCGGTAGGTGATTGGCAGGTGGGCTCACGCGCCGTCACGCTCCGGCAAGTGATCGGGAGGTGGGATCACGCGCTCCCACGCACTAGTGATCATCCAACAAGCGTCTGGAAGTTGAAGACACTGACGTTAGCGCTGAGTTAGCAAGCCACGTCAGTAGCCGGAGACCCAAAGCCACATCAGCTGTCACATAAGCACATGGGCCCCACACAGCTACGCCAGTAGGTGAGTCCCACAGTGCCACGTTAGCAAGTGGGCCCCGCAGTGCCACGTCAACATATGGTGTCAAGTAATAGTGTCAGTGATAGTTAACGGCGTTAGGTATATTCCATTAATGGATGGAATATTCCGTTAAGTTTAATAGAGAGTTGACTGAAGTTTGGCCCTTTTGACCAAAAGTTTGACTGGGCTTTTTGGAGCCATTTCGGATCGATTTTCGAACAACTTGAACCATTTCAAAGGTTTTCAGTTGTTCCGTATCCAACGGTGTTGTCCATTTGAGCTAATTCCATCTCTAAATTGGCGAATAGAGATGTCAAACGAGAAGAGCTCATTGATCGAGATGTTTGACGGCACCAATGTACCAGAGAAAAGGTATATGAATTGTTTACTTCTTACAGATGGAGGACAACTTGAATGCTATGATGAAACATGTTAGGTGGCAGATACAAGCAAGTGGGAGCTTGCGATGAAGGACGAGATGAAGTCCCTCACCTCCAACAGAATGTGGGAACTAGCTGAGTTGCCCAAAAGTAAGAAGGTTCTTCACAACAAATGGGTGTATAAGATTAAAGAGGAGCAGGATGGCTCCATAAGATACGAGACCTGGTTTGTAGTCAAAGGCTTCAAGCAGAAGGAAGGAATTGACTACAAGGTCTGGTTGGTAGTCAAAGGCTTCTAGCAAAAAGAAGGAATTGACTACATTGATATCTTTGCACCAGTTGTGAAGTTGATGACCACCATATCAGTCTTGATGAAGGTGGTGACTGCAGAGAAGTTAAAGTTGTGCTCAACTTCAGTTGGTCTTTATGATTGAAGACAGATGTGAACACATCATTTATCTACACATTGGTTGATATGGTATCTCCGTCTCCAAGTAGGAGATTGTTGAGTTGTGCGCCATAGTTGGAGACAAAGCCACCAAACCCAGCAGCTTATGTTGATTTTGCAGAGGAGACCAGCAGCCTTCCACCAACCTTGCCTACCATGGTTGAAATGCAGCCACCAACCCTGCCCACCTTGTTTGAATTACATCCCCCTTTAAAGGCTATATAAAGGAGATGTGTGTGCGTGTAATTGTGAGTGAGGCAAGATGTAGAATTGGGCATGGCTGTGTGTGCGCGCACAACAGAGAGCTGTGTGTGTGCACAGAACGGAGTGTCTGCAAGAATTGTGCTGTGAGTGGGGCAAGATATAGAATTGTGTGTGGCTGTTTGTGTGGGTGGCAAGAACAGAGAGTTCTTGTGTGCAGAAAGTGTTGCGTGGTGTGTTGTGCGCAGAGTGTGAGGAACAAAGCGTTGTGGTGAGAGAGAGAGAGAGAGATATTTGAGTTGAGCAGTGTGACACCTCCTCCTTGTATTATTCTCCCAGTTTATAGTGAAGTTGTGTGTGCTCCCTGGACATAGGTCGATTTGGCCGAACCACGTAAATCTGGTGTTCCATTTTTGTTATTTATTTTTACCCGTGTGTGATTGTTGCTCCTAGATCCATCCCAACACTGAGACCAAATGCAAAAAATAGTATATGCAAGTTCTAGTAAGTAATAATCATCACATGTGTGTCCTCACATATTTCTAAGGCATATATGGGTTTGGAATTTTTTTAACCATGAATGCTGCATGTAGATTTCAACAGAATTAGTCAATGGAACTTTATTTCTTCTTCTTCTTAATTTTCCAACTTAAAAGACAAACACTCTAATGTTGTGTTTTGGTGCATGGATTGTAGACCTTGGGCCAAAATATGACGCATGTGACAAGGTGTAGGACAAATAAGAGAATTTAGATTTAAAGAAAAAGAGAAGAAGAAGCAATAGAAGCAGCAGCAGCACGAGTACGAGGAAGACAACCAAAAATAAAGTCGGGAAGTAAGGAGGAGGAAGAACAGCAGAATTTGCGGGAGAGAGAGAGAGAGAGAGAGATAGGGGGAAACGAACACAATCTGATTCAAACAATAACTGTACATCAACTTGCATTTCAAGCACTTAAACCACTGTACAACTAACACATATTTACAAATATAACCCAACTAAACACATAATAACAAATACTAAAGGAAGTCACTAAAAAAAGTACTAAGAGGTCCTCCATACACACTATTTCCTAAACCTTCTAAAGCATGCGCCTAAAATACGTGTGCTGAATGGGAAGCCTAAGGGATATAGGTGGTCCTCCATCATTCTCCCCTGGCTGAAAGGAACTCTGCTCCGCAGAGTAGAACTGCAAATATGAATGCATTGTCACAAACATCATCCTCAAGAAACCATGTAGCATTCGACTCAAGGCAACCTCTCCACTGAACCAAGTAGCGATGAAAACCACCATGAGAAGATGTCACGAACTCATCTCATCATCCAAAATGGACTCCACTATTTCCTGTGGTTGGGAAATAGAGGGAGGCTGAGGAGTTTCCAAACCTGCATGAGCATCAAATAGCAAACCAAGAGGCTCAAAAGTGCCTTGGTAAGGTGTCAAAGCCTCTACACTAAAAACTGGACTTATGGTCATATAATAGGTAAATCAAGTAAATATGCATTAGGTCCAAGTTTCTTAAGAATGAGGACAAGGCCAATGGCACGAGCATGGAGCTTTTTAAATGAATTTCTAGTGCACCGTTCAGGTCTTATGCGAACCATGACGCTATCACATGCATTAAACTTTCCAACTCTACGATGCACATCTGCAACAAGTTTATAATCCATATAACTCATAGCAAGCTTTCGCCTAACCTCAGTATGCAGCTCTGATGAGAATCAACAAGCACCATTAAAGGATCCATTGCAAGTTCCAGATATGCCAATCACAAGGTCAAAAGCTAAGAAGACCAAGAAAGCAATGCAAGGACTGGTGCTATCCACTTGGGCTGAGTTTGCAAATTTATCAAGCAAGACCCCAACTTTCAAGATGGACTTAAAAGAAGAAGAACCGGCTTTAATTCATGTGATACAAGCTAAAAAGTGGGGCGGCATAGCCTAGTGGTTTAGTGTAGAATTTTTATTTCAATAAGTATAGGCGTTTCAAATTTGAGTCATCCCTAGCCCTTCACGTCAATCCCACAAGCCTCCCCCAAAGTCCCCCTCGGGGGGAAGGAGAACTCGGGACTCTTCTTCTTCCAAGGGCATGTGTGGGGAGTTTCTACGGATACGAAAAGGAAGTCAATTCGCACAGCTTCAATTCCCGCATCCCTGCGGTTGTCGGACAAACTACGAATTTTCAATTTCATTTTCATAAGAGTTTTCCTCTACTTGTTCTTCAAAGAACTTGTGAACTTATCAAGGATTCTTCCTTGCGGCATTCAAATTTTATACTTCGGTTTGTGATTCAATTATAATCAATGGGTCGAGGTTTGTTACTTAACCTACGGTTCGCGTTTCATTTATGAACATTGGGTCGGGGTTTTCTATCAAAATCTGAATTTTAGCTTTCTTAGGAAAGTATTCCAATATTGTTTGTTGGGTTTCAACACGTGTCAGATGAGGTTCGCATCATTTGGCAAGTATTCCAATATTATTTGTTGGGTCTCAACGCATGTCAATTGAGGTTCGCATCATTTGGTATTAGAGCTTAGACTCTAAAATCAGGTTTACTATCCTTTTATCTTTTGTTTCTTGTTATCATCCTATCTTGTTCTATTTGTGTTCATTATTTCTTGTTCTTGTTTTGTGACGTGCACCAAGTTGAAAAAAAAAAAGGTGATACTGAAGCAATAGATACCATCATTCACCGTACTTATCAAAGTTAATTTTTTTTTCTTGAATTGTGACTTTTGTAGTTTCAATTCCTTAAAATATATATATATATATATATATATATATATATATATGAATTTTGTCATCAACCTTTGATTCGTTGTTTCTATAATATTTTTGTTGACTTTGGTGTATTCCCAAGAGAGGGGGTGAATTGGGTATTTAAAATTTCCTAGGTTGATTTCAATTTCACAAGCAGTAATACTCAACCTAGGGTCTGTCTATATATTCATAAACCCAAATGCGCAGATAAATGTAAGATGCGGAAATTAAATCATGTGCAACATTCATAATATAACATACACATGCAGTAAATAAATTGCGGAAATGTAAAATGCACACACAATATGTCATCGAGGTTCAGCCAATACTATCTATATCCCCTCCTCTAGCTTGCAAGCTTGAAGATTCCACTAATGCTCACTTAACAGGTGGAGCAACACCGGTTACAACCAAGTCAATTAACGGGGCTGACCTCAACCTACAACCGCACCTTATCAGGATGGTGCACCTAGCTTTCCTAACCGGGTCTAAGCCAATCCGAGACTATTCAATAGGGTTAGTCTCCCTCTTCAGGCCCATGCCTGGAATACAAAGGATATAAAAAATTGTACAAACAAATGTTTCTTACAAAAGCAAATATGTACCACTATGCACAAGCACTAATCAATGCACCTCAAACAGATAGGAACTATAAGCTCTGAGCAATAAGTGTCCAACTACACTCTTACAACCGTCAATATGCAATAACCACAAAGAGTGTTCAATTAATCTATCTTTAAAACCAAGTATCAATATTGATCAATCATAGCAAGGGTTTCAAAGATTTGCAACAAGAGTGTTCAAAATATCTCACAAAAGATTTTCTCAAATATATAGCTCAAGAGATATTTGAAAAGTATGCTTGTAAAAATGTATTTGCACAATCAAAATACAAGCTTAGTGAGTCTTGCAATGGTGATGCAAAGACCCACTAGCTACAAGGTTTTCCCACACAAAGAGTATAGATTATATCGAGGTAAAACCTTAGCTAAAACTCTCCAACAAAATCAAACAATCAATCTCAAGTAAGGAGAGTTTTGAGCAAGTGTAGCTACTCAAGATCACTCAATAACACTCTTAATAAACTTGGCTTATCAAAGGAATCACAATAGGAAAGTGTATTGGGTTTGTATATGAAAAATAGGCACTTAAAATTTCAGAGGATTTTCAAGATAATCTAAGTGCTAATCCCTCCTTAATTTGATAAATGAATGTGTATATATAGAGAAGGGTTAAAATATAGTCGTTGAGGACTCAAGGGTAATTATTAACTTTGTTTCAATAATGTTTAGGAAAATTAACCCCTCTTAACAGCGGTGAAAAATTGTGCAACCTGAGAGTTTCGGGCACCTGACCTCAAGTTTAGTCGCCCAAACAGACACAACAGAAAAAGTCATTTTTGAACGTTCAGGTGTCTCAAAAAGGGTTCAATTTGCTGAACCGAAGGAGATTTCAAAAGACCGCGGTTTGGTCACCCGGTCCTGAGTTCGGTCGGCCGAACTTATGTGTTCGGTAGCCCGAGGCAAATTTGAATGTGAAGTTCGGGCTGCTGAGTTGGTGGGAAAAGTTAGAGTAATGGTTCGGTCGTCCGTGGACGCTATGGTCAAAATGGTTTGGTCACCTAAAACCAAGTCAACCTTCTGACTGGTCAAGGGTTCAGTTGCCCGAGGTGTTTTGAACACCAGGGGTTCGATCGCCCGAATCCTCAGAATTTTGGCCTATTAAGCCCTATTTTACTTCAATTGGTTCCCTAATATTATATGTGATATTGGGGACTGTCCTAAGTGTAAGGGCAAGGATCTAGGGTCATTCTAAGGTCTTTGATTTAGTCCCAAAAACCTGGCGTCGGTCGACCAAATTCCCTAAGATCTTTCTAAGGTCTTGAGCTTATAGTCCTACATACATGATATGCAAATTATTACAGACCTTTTTGAATTTAAATATTACAGACCCGAATATGAAAATACAACAAGTAAATAAATATGTCGGGATCTTCATTCTTCTTCAAGTTGCCGCATGCCATCAATATGATCTTGCTAGTATTATCCTGCACACAAACTTGATGACATTAAATACCAGAATATTTGTCATAATCAAAACAGGATATGACCCATAGGGTCAACAATTTTCTTGCCATCGGTATTGGTTTAAATACTACAAGGATTTGAGGTCAAATCCTTTTGAAAAAGAGGGGGAATGATGAGAATCGACAAGCACCATTTAAGGATCCATTGCAAGTTCCAAATGAGCCAATCACAAGGTTAAAAGCTAAGAAGATCAAGGAAGCAATGCAAGGATTGGTGCAATCCACTTGGGCCGAGTTTGCAAATTTATCAAACAAGACCCCAACATTCAAGATGGACTTGAAAGAAGAAGAACTGGCTTTAAACCATGTGATACAAGCTACAGAGGGGGGTGACATAGCCTACTGGTTTATTGTAGACTTTTTATTTCAATAAGTATAGGCGTGTGGGCCTATTTTATGTTTCTACGGTTATAGGCGTTTGAATTTGAATCGAGGGGTTTATAAATAGACTAGTAACCACATTCTACACAAGTTGAACTCAATAAAGTTTTCTCCATTGAGAGTTTTCAGTTTTCCTCCACTTGTTCTTCAAAGAACTTGTGAACTTATTAAGGATTCTTCCTTGTGGCATTCAAAATTTATACCTTTGGTTCATGATTCAATTATAATCATTGAGTCGAGGTTTGTTAATTTATACCTTCGGTTTGCGTTTCATTTATAAAAGTTGGGTCGGGGTTTTCTATCAAAATATGAATTTTAGATTTCTTGGGCAAGTATTCCAATATTGTTTGTTGGGTCTCAACGCGTGTCGATTAAGGTTCGCATCAAGCTCATTAATGTGATGGACAAAAGACTTAGCAAACTCAAAAAATACTGGCATATGCAAAGGAACACGATCAATGGGTGCATGGGGTTTGTAACTAAATACACTCAAAAGCACTCTTACCATTGGACCTATTCGCAGAATTATTATAAGCAAACTCAACATTAGATAGCACCAAGTCCCAATCAACCAGTTCTTCTCCCACAACACACCTAAGCTAGTCACCAAGACTACGATTCACAACCTCAGTCTAACCATCATTTTGGGGGTGGCAAGTTGAAGAAAATAGTGAGTCCCAAATTTTCCAAAGTGTATTCCAAAAGTAGCTGGAGAACTTCATATCCCTATTAGACACTATGGAGGGTTGGAAACATGGAATGAAATGTGACATCTTAGAGAATATGTCAACAATAACAAAGGGCATTAGAAAGACCAAAGGGCATGACCAACCACTCAAATAAGCCATTCTAGGTCTTAAAAGTTGTTTTTCACTCATCTCCTAATCTAATTCTAATTTGGTGATGTCAAAGTATTGTGTGAAAGGCCGAATGGTTTGGCCTTGAGTTATGTATATTATATATAGACTTTACAAGAATGCTATACATGGAAAGTAAATAAGTTCTAGCATGATTCTAGCCCTATACATGTAAACTAAATATATGCTAACTGTACAAAATAATGAATTGAGAAATAAAGAAATAATTGTGGGCTGAAGTAAGGAAAGAAATCTTTTGCTGTTTGCTGTTTCGTTGACAGCCACCCTCAAATTGATGTGTGTTGATCAGCAAGCATCAATTTGCTACTTAGGAAGCAATGTCGATGAGGAGTGAGAGCCTTGGTGAAGATATCCTCAATTTGTAATTCAGTGGAAATATGTGGAAGAGTGATAACACGAGTTTCAAATGCTTCACGGATAGAATGACAATCAACTTCAATATGCTTTGTGCGCTCATGATAGACAGGATTGGCCGTGATCTGAATAGCACTCGTATTATCGGCATGTAGAGGTGTAGGATAGGTCTCAGAAAAAACTAGCTCAGCAAGCAATCCTCAAACCCAAATAATTTCAAAACAAGCAAGAGACATCACCCGGTATTTAGATTCCGTCGGTGACTTAGAAACTTTGTCTTGCTTCTTACTCCTCCAAGAGATCAATGCATCACCTAAGAACACACAGCAACCAATGATGGAGCGACGTGTATCCGCACAACCAGCCCAATTAGCATTGCTATAAGCAACAAGGCGAGTAGAATTGCCTACAAGGAAGAATAAACCACGGGCAGAAGTGCCTTGAACATAGCGTATGATCCTACAAACAACAGCCAAATGAAGATGATGAGGAAACTAAAGAAACTCACTGACTTGCTGTACAGCAAAAGAAATGTCTGGTCTAGTAATGGTGAGATAGACAAGACTACCCACCAACTTCCGGTATAAACTAGGATCAGCAAGTAAGTCACCCTACTATTTGCGAAGCTTGACATTTAATTCCATGGGAGTATCAACAAAAGTACCCTTCTGAAGGCGAGCTGTAGCCACCAAGTCATTAGCATACTTATGTTGATTGAGTGAAATACCAGAGGGAGTACAATTCACCTCAAGACCAAGAAAATATGTGAAAGACCCAAGATCTTTCATATGAAAGGACTCGAAGAGATGAGTCTTGAACTGAGCAAGCAAAGCAGAATTGGAATCAGTAATCACAATATCATCAACATCAACCAAAAGAACAACAATACCCATGTTTGATTTCCAAAGAAACAATGAAGTGTCATATTTGCTCCGCTTGAATGAAAATTGTAATAAAGTGATGCGGAATTTATCAAACCAAGCCCTCGGATCTTGTTTGAGACCATAAAGAGAGGGAAACAAGCTTGGGGGTGGCTTCAAATAAATACACTCTTTAAGATCCCCGTGAAGAAAAGCATACTTGACATCCATTTGATGTAGTGGCCAATCACTGGAAGCAGCAATAGCTAGAATCGTACGAACAATAGTCATCTTAGCAACAGGAGCAAAGGTCTCTTCATAATTGACACCATATTCCTGATTATTCCCAAGTGCAACAAGGCAAGCTTTGTAATGATCCAAACTTCAATCATATTGGACCTTGACTGAGTAAACCCATTTACAACCCAAAGGAACAATGGTGGGAGGACAAGGCTCAATGTCCTAGGTGTGATTGGCCTCTAGAGCGGCAATTTCTTCCTGCATAGCTTGTCACCAACAATCATGCTTGGCAGCGTGTGAGTAGGATGTGAAAATATCCAAATTGAACAATGCAGCAGTAAGAGCTGAACTGAATTTCCAGAACTGGAAGAGGGAAAACCATACCTATCCGGGGATACAGACACTCGAGAAGAGCGACATACCAAAGGCTCTAGAGGTGCTACAACTCACTGAATTTGGAGTGTGGTAGGATCAGATATCGGATGAGCTACTGGAAGAGACTGTGGGCGGGAGCGTCGCGTATACACAATACCTAGGTTTAAAACGAGAACTAACTTAATGAGGATCCGAGAACTGCTCCTCAAAGGAGGGGAGAATCACAGTAGAAGAGGAGGGTACAGAGGACACAGGAAAGAAATGTTGATTTTCAAAGAAAATAACATTCCTAGAAATGTGTGTACGATGTAATGTAGGATCATAGCAAACAAATCCCTTTTGACACATTATATCCCAAGAATGCACATCGAACAGCTTAAGCAGATAATTTAGGTCGCTCATGAGAAGGTAAATGAACAAAACATACACAACCAAAGGTATGAGGTTATCGTAACTGGGTTGCTTAGCAAATAAGAGGAAATAGAGAGACTCCATGAGTAGGACTTAAGAAGGTAAACGATTAATCAAGTAGCAATTTTCAGAACCTCGACCTAGAACAAGGATGGAACAGAGGATTCTAGCAAGAGAGTATGTACCATATCTAGGAGACGATGATTTTTGCGTTCGGCTACTCCATTATGTTGGGGAGTAGTAGGACATGAACGTTGATGAATAATAACGAAAGAAACTGTGGGCGGGAGCGTTGCATATACATAATACCTAGTTTAAAACGAGAACTAACTTGATGAGGATTCGAGAACTACTCCTCAAAGGAGGGGAGAATCACAGTAGAAGAAGAGGGTACAGAGGACACAGGAAACAAATGTTGATTTTCAAAGAAAATAACATTCCTAGAAATGTGTGTACGATGTAATGTAGGATCATAGCAAACAAATCCCTTTTGACACACATTATATCCCAAGAATGCATATCAAATAGATTGAGTAGATAATTTATGTCGGTCAGTAAATGAACAAAACATACACAACCAAAGGTATGGAGGTTATCGTAACTAGGTTGCTTAACAAATATGCGGAAATAGGGAGACTCCATGAGTAGGACTTGAGAAGGTAAACAATTAATCAAGTAGCAATTTTTAGAGCCTCAATCCAGAACAAGGATGGAACAAAGGATTCCAGCAAGAGAGTACGTACCACATCTAGGAGACAAATATTTTTGCATTCGGATACTCCATTCTGTTGGGGAGTAGCGAGACATGAATGTTGATGAATAATACCTTTAGAATCCAAAAATGCCTGAAACTCAGTAGACACATATTCACCACCGGAATCTATGCGTAATGTCTTAATAGAAGCAGAAAATTGATTGTTAACATATGCTAAAAACTCAGTGAAAGTACAAAAAACCTCAAATTTAGAGCAAAGAAAGTATACCCAAGTAAATATGCTAAGATCATCAATGAAAATCACATAGTATTTAAATTTTTCATGTGAACTAACCGAGAAAGGTCCCCAAACATCGCTATGGATAAGATCAAACTGAGAAGCTCTACTAGCATGCAAAGGGAAGGGAAGAGTTTTGATTTTACCAAGTTTGCAAGAGACGCACTCAAGAGATAAAGAAGAGCATTCTTTATTACCAAGTAAACCAAAGTTCAATACATGAGATAAGATTTGAGTATTGGGATGGCATAAATGACGATGCCACACCATACTAAGATCTGAAACATTATTACAAGCAAAATACTTAATAAAAGAAACTAGAGAACGTAATGGAACAGGCAAAAGAGTGGAAACAAGTGCCCCACTTTAGGTCCCTTCACGATCAGCTCCCCTGTTACCTGGTCCTACACCACACAACCATTACTAGAAAAATTAACAGCACAATTGTTATCAACTAATTGACCAACAGAAATAAGATTTGTGGAAGGCAAAGGAGCAAGAAACACATCAGAGAACTTAGAAGAGGCATCTCCGATAGCAACTTTTGGCAAAGAACTACCATCGGCAATCTGAATAGCAAATTGACCAGCGTAGGGCCGAACATGACATAAGGTAGTGGGATTATTCGTCATGTGATTAGAGGCAACCGAGTCCACATACCAGAGTTTAGTAGAATTGTTACCTTGGTGCCCCATTGCTGATAATGCTAAAATTAGCTTCTGTTGCACCATATCGCAGAGGAGTCACCTGAAGAAGAGCCAGGGGCTGCAAAAGTCACTATGGGGGGTACAATAATATAAGTCTATAATTCCAGGGCCTAACGATTCTACGGGCGGATACAACAATCTTTGATAATGTGACCCTTCTGCTTGCAATAAGAGCAAAATTTCTTGGAATAATTAGCAGCGATATGCCCAAATCCTTTGTAGCAAAAACACTGCAAGGTCCTAGAATGCGTAGGCAGTCCTCGTCGTTGAGCAGCATTAAGCCATAGAGACAGACCCTGAACTACCATGAGATTGTGCCAGAGTAACTAGAGTACTAAGCCATTATTCTTCATGAAGTAACTCATCAAAACAAACATCAAGGGAAGGAACAGGAGAGTGATTCAGCAGAGGCGAGCGAACATATTCATACTCAGGGCGGAGTTTCATAAGAAACTGATCACGACGACTAGTCTCGTGAAGACGTTGAATGATGGGAAGAGGGGCAACAGGAACATCCGTAGTAACCAGATCAGAATATTCGTTCCAAAGAATCAGAATCCCCTAATAATAGTCTTGGATGGAACGACTGTCATGTTGAATCATGACAATCGCATGCTCTAACTGAAAACAACGGGTACCATTATCTTGATGATATACTATTTTTAAATAAGTCCACATGGAATGATTGGTGCAATAAGGTCGCAAAGTTGGGGACAATATGTGGCTCAACCGAGCCAAGAAGCCAAGACATAATCCGAGCATCAAGCATGGCCCATGAAGAACAAGCCACTGAATCCTTGGCACCAAGCACAGCCCATGAAGGACAAGCCGCAGACTCCTTGGATTTATCAAGATTGGGTACACAATCTGTGCCATCAATATGACCCCAAAGATCTTTTCCTTTCAGGAAAAGTTCAAATTGAAAAGCCCATGTAGAATAATTGTTGTCTCTAAACTTGGCACACACATGTGTAGAGTCCATGCTAAATAAAGGAGAAAATCGATAAGCCCAAAAAAACAGACTGTGCCGAAAGAAAAAGACTACCAGAAAATCTAGAAGCCCAACAATAAATCAATGCAGGTACAAAGAAAACCAAGAACAACCTGCCTTTCTACACTAAAAAATTAATCTTGAACCAAAAAACCTGCTGTGCCGAGAATCACAAGGACAAAAATCTGCTGTGCCAAGACAGAAAAGCACCGGAAACAACAACAGAAAGCTGTTGCATGCACTAAAATAAATTGCAAACCAGAAAACCTACAAAACCAAAAAGACAAAAAAAATCGAAGGGGAAACTTGCTGTGCCGAGACAGAGAAGCACCAGAAACAACAACAGAAAGTTGTTGCCTGCACTAAAATAAATGGCAAACCAGAAAACCTGCTGTGCCGACAGCCACTCAGCCACATAAATACCGAAGGGAAAAAAATTTCAGAAGAGAAAAAAACCACAACAGCCACAGAAACGAGAGACACCTCCGAAACCGAGAAGACAAAAAAAAATTTGAAGGGAAAAAAAACTTACCAATCGGCTGGCTCTGATACCATGTCAAAGTATTATGTGAATGACCAAATGGTTTGGCCTTGAGTTCTATATATTATATATAGACTTTACAAGAATGCTATACAAGGAAAGTAAATAAGTTCTAGGATGATTCTAGCCCTATACATGTAAACTATAATCTTTCAAGCCCTATACATGCAAACTAAAATATGCTAACTGTATAAAATAATGAATTGAGAAATAAGGAAATAATTGTGGGCTGAAGTAAGGAAAGAAATCTTTTGCTGTTTGCTGTTCCGTTGACAGGTGATACCCATTATGCAGGTCAATCTTGGAGTACCAACAAGAGCCAACTAGCATGTCAAGCATATCCTCAAGTCTAGGGGTAGGGAACCTATACTTGATGGTGATTTTGTTGATAGCTTTACTATCCACACACACATCCTTCAAGACCTATCCATTTTCAAAGTTAGAAGAGCTAGTACAGCACATGGGCTAAGTCTATCTCATAAAGCCCTTGTCAAGGAGTTCTACCACTTAGGGTTCATCCTATAATGTGGCAAGTTAGGTAACTATGAACTTGGAAAGAGATCTATGGCATATTGAATGCTTTGAAAAGGTGGTAGCTCACTAGGTAACTGACTAAGCACAACATCAAAGAACTCAACTAGCAACTCTTCTACCTCAGGTGGGTTACTCACATGGAAACACTTAATCCTTAGAAGGAAGTAAGGAACCTTTCAAGCAATGACTGCTAAAATGCACCTATTTTCTAAGCTCCCTCACTCAACAGCCCCACGATCAAGCAAGTGAATGCTTCTTTGAACGGGGCCTTGATGGGCTACCCTGTTCCTTAACTTAGGATCCTTAAGAGTGGGCTCGGCTTGGTAGGGGTCAAGATGATATTCTCATTTCTATGCCTAAACATACAAGTGTTTTCCCCGTCATGATGGGTTGCATCAAGATCAAATAACCATGGTAGCTCTAGCAAAAAAAAACATGGACCATATCCATTGAGAGTACATCACGTAGACCCTATCCTTGTCTCCCATTTGGATGGGTATAAGATGCCTCACAATAATTGGTAGATTTATCCTGTTTACCTAATTTACCTTAAAGGGATGAGGGTGTAGCTCTCCCTTAAGGTTCAATCTTCTTATAGTAGCCTTGGAGATCACAATCATGCTACCACCCCCATCAATAACTAAATTACATGTCCCATCTCCACAATGAATGAAAGTGTGAAAACTAGTGGCTCACTATCCATGGTAGTGGATAAGACACAAACCTAACCACAGTAACATGGTGGCCATCTTCCTCAAAATCATCAAAAAGCTCACCCTTATCACCCTAGTACTCAACGGCATCTATAGCATGATCCTCACAATCAGGCAAACCATTAGTTTCAAGCTCTAAAGCTAAGGCTCATTGGGGACAACAGGCAACAATATGACCTCTAGCGTGACAATGATGAAACTGCACAAGTGGGCTACTGGCCTGAGGAATGCTAGGTCCACTAGAGTGAATAACATGATGTGACTCTATTTGCTTCGTAGAATTCTCACTAGGGGTAGATTATGGGATGGTAGGCCTAGGTTGAGGGAAGGATTTGGAATGACAACTCACTCACCAAAGATGAAGACCTACAAAAGCTCTAAAGGAATGTTTCGATGGCAAGAGCTTTTTAATAAGCTGTCTCTAAAGGCCATTCACAAACCTAGCCACAATGTGAGGTGTGACCTCAATAATATCACTCCTAAGCCTCAGCTCCTCAAATCGATCAATGTAGCGGGCTACAATAGTGGTATGTTAATGGTTCGAAAGCTCACTGAACAACTAGCTCTTAAAGGAAGGAGGGATGTACTTTTCTTTTAGTCATTGTCTCATCGCTTCCCACTAGGTAATAGGAGATTCACCCAACCGTTCTAGGGTTTGTTGCACAGTTTGCCAATACTTCTTTGTTGGTCCTACAAGTCTCACCTTTGTCTTCATCTCGTATACGGTACCAATTAAAAAAGAAATCCTCCATCTCTGATACCAAGTCTAAAATGGAGCTTGAGTCTAATTTCCATAATAGGCATGCACGTATACCTTGACACCCTTTTTGTAACATCACCATAGTCCTCCCAACCTTGCCTAGGCAAATGTGGAGCACACCTTGGGTTAGGTTGGTACCCTACGTTATTGAACTGTTCAGGTTACCTTGCTCAAACCTAGACTCTACATTGACCTAAGGCTAAAGGGGCTAAACTTGCCTACCAGTATGTTTTGGAGCCTAACTCATATTGTTAGGTGCTAAAGGAACCCTTTGAGTAGGAAGAATACCCTGGGCTGACCCTACTAAATATGGGGACTTGTTAGGGTGCCTAATGGCTCTATGTCTTCTACAAACAAGGTGTTTCCCTAACATCTTTATGACTTGGTCAAACTGTAGTGTGAGGTGCTCAAACTTTTGGTCCACGAAAACCTGTTAAGTGTCCAATCAAACAAGGATTGGGTATCATTGGGTGCAAGTTCAATGGGATTGGTAACAATGTTTTTGTTTGTAACCATGGCTAATTTTGTTTGTAACCATGGCTAATGCATTATGGTGCAATGATGGTAAGGAAGACTAAACTTGGCTATAAGTGATATGAACCCTAAAATTACTACAATGCGCACTCATGAAGCTAGAGAACATAATACACATTAAGGTACATGATCTCACATGACATGGCAACATGGAATGAACTAGGTATGTGTATAAAGTATGAACAAGGATGCCATGATGAGTTAACTAGAGGAATTTACAAGACAAAGGCATGTTTTTTTTTTTTTTAAGGGTAACAAGAAACTTGGAATTATGCAATACAAATTTTCCCTAGTCATACAAAAGTTAGTCAAGATATGCTAACCTCATGAAAGAATTTGAACACAAATTGAGTTTACCATCGAATTCAAGCAATTTCTCAAATCTCATTCTCAGATCCTCAAGAAACAGCCTTCGAACAGCAGCTGGGACTCAATCTAAATGGTGGCAAGACTTCAAAACTCTGAAATTTGCTTTGAGTAGCCCAAGATTAAGCTGTATTTGACCTTAGAAGTGCAAACCAAGCTTGATACTTTAATTTTACCTCAGAAGGCTTCAAAATATCAGGAAAAAAATCCAAATTCACAAATCTGCAAGCAATATCCCACAAATCTGGGCAAAACAGGGGAAGTCCAGCAACTTCCGCAAGCACATGGCTGGCAGTGAGGTTCCGGCCGGTAGATCAGGGGTGGGGATTCCAGTGAGGGTGGCAGTGTGGTGAAAAAAAAAATGCAGGAAATGGGGGATTTAGAGGGGCTTCCAGCTGGGGTAGCTTCTAGTGGTGTGTGGTGGCCACCCCCCTGTCGGATGGAGATGATATTGAAGGGGTGGGGGTTTCGGTGGTGTCTGATGTTAGTGGTGAGGGAGGTGAGGGTTTCAAGATCAGGGGCATGAATGTAATTTTCAGAAAAGTTGCAGATGAACAGTGTTTGAGATGTCTGCAATTTCTGACTTCAAACGGCTGCAAGGTGATCGTGGTTGGGCTCTGGTACCAATTTGATGTAGGACAAGTGAGAGAGTTTAGATTTAGAGAGAGCATTGAGAGGAGGAGGAGGAGAAGAAGAAGAAGAAGCAGCAGCAGCAGGAAGAGGAAGAAAACCAGAAATAGACTGGGGAAGGAAGAAGAACAAGAAGGAAAAAGAAGAAGAAGAACAGCAGAACCTGTGCACAAGAGAGAGACAGAGAGACAGAGGGAAACTGCACTCTGATTCAAACAATAACTGTACATCAACTTGCATGTCCAGCACTTACGGTTAAACCACTAATACAACCAACACATATTTACAAATATAATCCAACGAAACACATCTACAAATATGACCCAACTAAACACATAAATACAAATATTAATGGAAGTCACTAAAAAAGTAAAAATAGGTCCTCCATACACACTATTTCCTAAACCTTCTTAAGCCCAAGCCTAAAATATGTGTCCGCCTAAGGGATATAGGTGGTCCTCTGTCACAAGGGATTAATGATAATCAATGGGAAGGCTTTTGGGCTAGGAAATAAAGAGCTCATATTAACTCAAAAGAAGATAAAGGGGGCACGTAACCCCCACATAATGGTTCTAACCCCCAATTCAATAGGGGAGGAGCATTAAAGCATGAGGGCATTCAAGTGGGAGGGCACCTATAAAAGGGGAGATGGGAACAATGTGGGGGGGGGCGCTCATTCTAAGAACCATAACCATAATTGTATACCTTTTGCGCCCACTCTGACTTGAGCATTAGAGAAGGCCCCCAGAGGCCACCAAGCGTCCCGCAAGCTCCATTTTCTTTTGCTTGGGTTACAGGTAATCATCAGAATCTGTGGGCGTAGAGATTGAGGTATGATTTTTGGCATCAACATCTTGGTGTACCAGGTAAGGGGAGTTTGCTTCCCACATGGCAATACTTGTAATTGGAGGAGAGAGAGAGAGAGAGAGAGGAAGCGGGGGCCACATCAATCGCCCCCCCAGACCAAGGAATACTTTTGCCCCAAGGCTCAGGAGGTTAAAAATATATATATATAAGTGAGAAGCACCTAGGCTCCAATGCCCTAGAAGGCCAAGAGCCTGAGAGAGAGATAGAAGCAAATCAAATTCAGAGAAGCGACTAAATCTTGATGAATATGATTCAGCAAGGGAAAGAAAATAGCAAGACTTATTAAGCCTTGTATGGGTAGCAAATCTCTTAGGCATCTAGCTTCCACGAATAAGCACGTCATGTGCTCAACGAAATGCCCAAGCTAAATGTCAGCGCCATTTATTGAGATGTGATTACAACATTTTTTGTTGTTTTTTTTTTCTCCAAATTTTTGGCCATGAAGGAAAGGTATGTCTTTAACTCATTTAAGTTTAATTCCCTTACCTTTGAGCACAAAACACCCATATAAGGAGGTAAAAACCTTCTTGTGGCCAAGAATAACACACCTCCACATAGTATCCTATTGGTTGTTGAACGTTATAAGGAGAACCATACAGTGGTACAAGTTTGAATCTTCCACATGGCAAAAGCTAAGTGCATAGTACATGTGGTTCTCACACAAGGTATACAAGTGCTTTTACCATATTTTTAGTCAGGTGGTGGAAGCCACGTTTAATTGATAAATAACATACAACTTCATGCAAGGTCATTGGCCACAATATAAACCCTTTGAAATAAAATAAAATAAAACATTAGGACTCACCTAAATTAGTTGGCAATAATAAAATCTCAATCCTAGCACTATATGTATTAGAATGGATGAAAACATGTAGCAGATTCAGGTCATTACTAGAGCATATGGAAATCAGCCTAGGAAATTGATTGCTTAGTGATTACATGAGTGAGTATAATCTATGCGGCACAATTTTTTTAAAGTGACTTATAGTGCATGCATTTGGATTTTCAACATCCTCGTGATTTATCTAAATTGAGCGTGTATGAAAATTTCATGTACGCAAGATGTGCTTCGATGTGTAGTAACCATCAATAATATTCTAATACATCTTGAAGTGTGCATAATAGCAGTTTGTTACATCCCTCATCACACTTAATTACATCAATAAATTTGTTAATGAGTGTAACACCTTAGAATACCAACAAATTAATTGGACCAATACCCTTGTATGAATAGTCAGTGCCAAATTGCCATAAAAATTAAATATCGAAAAATAACAAATACAAACAAAAAGTTGTTCATAAAGACACATTGTTGAAACAAAATGCATTTTTCTCTTTTAGCAATTCATGTGCAGAAAAATGGCAAGAAGCCCCAATCCTATAGGGGCCACCAAACAAGGTTGCAAAAATTAGGCCTTCAAGGGCCACAATATGAGGCCATGAAATACAAAAATACAAATGCCAAATAGGCTCACTTGGCAGAATGGCCAAGTACGAAAGGCCAAATAGGCCTACTTGGCAAAATGGCCAAATACAAAAAGTCAAATAGGCTAACCTAAAGAAAATTGGCTGAATGGCCAAGAACGAAAGGTCAAATAGGCCACCAAACAGCCAAAAAGGCTCACCTAAAGAAAATTTGTAGAATAACCAAGTACAAAAGTCCAAATAGAGTCAATAGGTAGAATGACCCACTATAAAAGGGCCAAATAGGCCCATGTGAAAAAAACTGAAAAAATTGCCAGGAACAAGATGCCAAATAGACCCACTTGACAAAATAGCTAAGAGAAAAGGTCAAATAGACTTGTTTGGAAAAATGGTGCAAGTATTAAAGGCCTAAATTAACCTTGCGAAATAGCGTTGGAGAGTAAGCCACCTCCCAAAGCAGTAACCTTGGGAAATACCCATGAATGTCTAAAACCAAGCTCCAGTTTGGATGAAACAATTGAGCTCTGGCACAAATGCAAAATCTAAGCTCTGCTTGAATTAAAGGTCTAAGCTTTTGCTCGAAGCAAGGGTTCAATCTCGAGTTTAAAAACAAAGCCTAGATTAATTGTGTGAGTGAGAACATTCTAAATATAT
The DNA here is from genome assembly GCF_029873635.1 of Malania oleifera. NCBI lineage: Eukaryota > Viridiplantae > Streptophyta > Magnoliopsida > Santalales > Ximeniaceae > Malania > Malania oleifera. The sequence goes on along the minus strand of NC_080419.1, from coordinate 124,971,483 downwards.
TCCTGAACTTGAAATTGCCTTTCAAGGGTTGAGAGTGGGGGACATCTAGGGCCAAAATATGACACGTCACAAGGGATCAATTAAAATAATGGGAAGGCTTTTGGGCTACCTCTAGGAAATAAAGGAGCATATATTAACTTAAAAGAAGATAGAGGGACTGTACCCCCAGCATAACAGTTATAAACCCCAATTCAATAGGGGAGGAGCATTAAAGTATAAAGACATTCAAGTGGGGATCACCTATAAGAAGGGAAGATTGGGACAAGGTAAGGGGGCTCATTCTAAGAACTATAACCATAATAATATACATTTCACGCCAATTCTGACTTGAGCATCGAAGAAGACCCCCAAAGACCACAGGGGGGTTCTCCCAAGCTCCATCTTTTCCTTGGTTGTAGGTGTTCATCATGATGTGTGGTGAACGAGGGGCAACCGAGCCCAACGAACCAAAGATGCAGAGATCGGGGTATGATTTTTGGCCTCAACATGTCAAAATGCAAAAACATATTTCATCATTGCCATAGTGGAAAACAACTACATCCCAGCCAAACCTGAACTAGTAAATTGCTACATTGACGTAACTTACAAAGAAGAGAGATATTCGTGCCTAGCAAAGTCCACAGACAAATTTCCAATTCCCTACTCCCCAAAATTGACATTGCAATCCTATGTGTTTCCTTCTCTCCATATTTATGGAATTCTTGATTTATCAACTACCCATCATCTTGTTTACCCATGAAGCAAACAAAACACTTAGGCTAATTCCATCCACATGCTTTTTGGCTAGCTATTGGCCATTTAGATACCTTACTCTTTACAAACTCCTAAGGCAAGTATCGCTAGTCTTTAGTCAAACATCCTAACCAAGGGAACGAGTTCATAACCATCCCCCTCTCCCTACCACAAGAAAGAAGAAGAAGACCTTTAAATGCATTATTTATAAAAATTTAGAACAGAACTCATTAGGCTATAGGCATGTTATACATATCAATAATTCTAGCTTCATAAGGTTGGTGTCATCTAGAAACATATTAACTGAAAATTAGAGTCTCACCTCATTAATTCTTCGTGTAGAGATCCTTTGTTTGAGGTACTATTCCTGCAAGATTTTGAGAGCTTCCAATTTAACATTCCAATATCCTTGGCCTCCATGAAACATTGTAGGTTACTTCTAGATGTATTTAAAGGAAAATTGACTTTAATAGGTCAATAGCTTTAAGTTTACAACTATGATAGTAATCTAAGACCAATCAACCACATAATGGCTGTGTTAATAGTCTTTAACTTACATTTCCCCAAGATCAAATGTGAGATTATTTTATAGCAACTCTCACTCTCTGCACACACACCCACACAAATCAGAGGAGAGGTGGGAGTTATTTTTGCAATTAAATTGGATCATTGTGCTTTTTTATCAAAAAGATGAAAATCTTGTCCAGGAGTTAAGTAGCATGAGATGTTAGCAAGTGCAAAATATGATTCCAATAAAAAGAAGTACTGCAGATAAGTCCCAACATATAATTCTAGAGACCATGGTGCGTCATTTTCCCTTCAAATTGCATCTAAAAGCACCCTGAGACAGTGATCAGGAATAACAAACCTGCAGACTGAAATTCTGAAGATGCGCAGAGACTTGGTGGAAAGATTAAAAATAGCATCAGCAATGCAATCCTTGCCAAACAGGTACACTACTGGATAACCAAGAAGCCACCTGAAACATATTTCATACCCAGCATAAATTTTTTTTTTTTTTTATATAAAAGTGGGAGTTAAATGCTTGGTCGGTCACTGTATTTTTTAAAAATGTTCAATTTCAATCATTATAATTTTTTTTAATGCGGTCACTATACATCCTAAATCATTGCAACCTCGGTTGACTGAATGTACCAGGTGTGCATGTGAATTGCAATGATTTAAGATGTACAATTAAAGAAAAGAAAATCACAATGACTAACTTACAAAAACTCAATGACTAACTGAGCATTTAACTCACTAAAATTGAATCTATATTTAACATGGCAAATCCAAAACTAGTAAGGTTCTCAGAGGACTAAAAAAGGCAATCGACTATCATAATTAGCAAATATCACCTGCTAACTTACCATATGGCGAGTTCAATTCAATGACAACCCTATAACCAAAGCTTGCAAGAATTTTTATATACAATTGATGACTAAAGGTTCTCTGCAAGTTTTGGTGAGACTCCATTAATTTTTTCTAGGTGAGACTCCTACAAGCCCGTCGAGAGATTCTAAGGGTCTGTTTAGTTGTGGAAAACAACTTTCATTTTTCAGTTTTAGCTTTCCAAAGAATTATAAAAATTCCAGCTTGTTATTCAGTTTTCCAAGATTTGTATTAAAAGGTAGAAACTAAAGGGTTTGTTAAGTTGTGCAAAACAGTTTTCATTTTCCACTTCTAGATTTCCAAATAATTACGAAAAAGACACCTTGTTTCCAATTTTCCAAAAAAGATAAAAGAAACCAAAAATCTAGAAAACAATAAAAAGATGTTTTTCAACTCTTCTATACAAATTTAGTAAATTGGAAAAGTAGCATTTTTTATAATTATTTGAAAAAAAAAATGGAAATGGAAAATGAAGTTGTTTTCCACAAGTGAATAGTACCCAAAATTTTATATTGTCTTCCATTTTTTTTTTATACAAATGCTGCAAAACTGAAAAGTAAACTGGCTTTTTTGCAATGTTTTGGAAAACTAAAAATGGAAAATGGAATATGTTTTCCACAACCAAACAAGCCCTGAGCTTATCTCTTCACTCCTCCGCTTCTCTTTCTTCCTCTTTATGGCACACTATAAATCATGACCAGCACCAATTTTCTATAATTTTTCACCACTAAACCTTATTTTTCCACCATCAAACTCCCAGCCATAACATCTCCAAGACCACAGCAGCCAAACATAAGCTTATGTAGCCATTCGCAGTATGTTCAAAGTGCCACAATTCCATCTTTTCCTTTTCTCTATTAAGCCCCAAACAATATTTTCTAATAACCTTCCATGAATCTTAAAAGTAATTCCTTGCATTCTATTTGTGGTAGGCGGCCTAATAGTAAGATGATAGGAACTGGTTGGCAAGTGTTGACATGAACAAATGGTTGTGATAGGGGCAACTAGGTCACAGGTTTTTTTACCTCACATAGGCGTGTGGTTTTAAGTTGGAAATATTATTGTTAAATAACACAACCCCCCCCCCCCCCCCTTCTTATGGATTACCTGTAAACAATGTACACGATATAAGGATCTCAAAGACTCCAAAGGATATTCATATCAACCTTATAACCATGTGAAAGTCGAATCACAGATAATTATATCCTATTTCATCCCCTTATCCTACCAACCCAATGTGGTCAAAGCATTTATAACACATTTAATCACGTCTACTACTGGCTTTGATGCATCTCACAGAGTGACAATACTAGAAATTGTTTCTTCAGCCTCTTCCCTCAAATATATATTCCAAATAAGGAACTCCTGCAAACCTTCTTTAGCATTAACATTAGAATGAATTGTTGCAAGATCATTAGATTTCCAATCCTCAAACATTCTAAAGATCTTCATTTTCAGCACAATGTATTCCAATCGCAAAGGGAGAAGAAGCATTTCTAGCCTTCTAGGCCCTCTGCTCGTCATAAACTTTCAGCAATTTTTGACTAAACCCACAAATATAAGCTATTGAAATCACATTCTTTTATCCATTCTACAGGGCTGCTCCACAAAAAGAATAGGCAAATGATCCAAGTAGCTCTAGGAAGTGGTTAAGCACCACTTGCAAGATACCTTGCTCAAGCATACCAATCTGAGAAGTTATGAAATCTATCAAAACTGCTCATACAGGATTTTTCTAGCACTCAATACAGTGCAAGAGACAGCATCCAAATCCATAAAGCCATCCCTTTTGTTGAATCCTCTAAGCGACTTCATCTTGCTAAACCACCTGAAATCAGTGACAAACCAAAAAGGGGAAAACACCCACACTCCACTGGCTACTGAATCTGTGAAAACCTCTTTTCTAACTGCTGCAACATCTTACATCTAACAGCATTACTATTAGCGCAAATGATGAATGCAGACAGCCATGATTTATTTTTAATACAGAAACAAATCAATATGAGGGAACTCAATGATAATAATTGTTGACAAAAAGACTAGCATTCAAAACAATTGAGCCCTCATGAATTGTGATAACTCAGGATTTAAAAAAAAGGGAAGGGAAAAATTCAGCTCTTCAAGGATTTCACTTGGGTATCTTCCTTATTTGCTAGTCTCTCATATGCATTCAACAATAATTTAATTTCTAACAATATTTACGTGGCCATCTAAAAATCATTCCCTCAATTATACTGCTTACGCAAGCACCCACACTTATTTTCTTAACATTCTATCCTGTACATTATTCTGCATGGTTTTTTAACTATGGACCAAATGCAGACCAGAAACATCTGAAACAACAAATGTGGGAAGCAAATCAAGTTTTTAGCAACTTTAGTTCAAACAACAGGTTGGCAACATTATCAATCTCTTTGTTATTGTTAAGATTTAATTAAAAATGAATGACCTAACTTGAAGATAGGTCTCTCCCCCTATTTATAATACAAATTTAAATACATTCTAATGACAATAATACCCTTACTAACTCTCATTAATTAAAATACTAACACACTCCATAACAATAACACTAAAAGACATATATAACCTCTAACACTCCCCCTCAAGCTAGAGCATAAATGTCATAAGCTCCTAGCTTGTTACAAATGAATCTAACACGAGCACCCACCAACACTTTGGTAAACAAATTAGCAAGCTGCATGTCCGACTTCACATAAGCGGTTGTAATGAGCTTCTGCAGAAGTTTCTCCCAAATAAAGTCGCAATCAACTTCAATGTGCTTTGTCCGCTCATGAAAGACCAGGTTGGAGGCAATATGAAGAGGAGCTTGATTATCACACACCAACTTCATAGGCTGAGAATGCAGAAAACCCAATTCTTCCAACATGTTCTTCAACCAAACAAATTCACAGGTAGTGTGAGTCATAGCTCTATATTCTGATTCAGCACTTGACCTTGCTACCACAATTTGTTTTTTACTTTTCCAAGAAACCAAATTACCACCAACCAAGATATAGTACCCAGTGGTGGATCTCCAATCGGAAGGCGATCCAGCCCAATCAGCATTTGCATATCCATGGATATAAGTGTGAGCTTGATCACGATATAAAAGACCTCTCCCAGGTACACCTTTGAGATATCTCAAGATGCGAATTACTGCGTCCCAATGACTTGTCCTCGAAGAATCTAGAATTTGACTTACAACACTTGTTGTAAAAGATATATCCAGCCGAGTAACCATGAGACAATTCAACTTTCCAACAAATCTCCGGTATTGTCCAGGATTAGGTAGCAAATCATCCATATCCGGCATTAACTTGCTATTAAGATCCATGGGTGCATCAACCGGTTTAGATCCCAACAAGCCAGTTCCTCTAACAAGTCAAGAACATACTTCCTTTGTGACACAACAGCTCCAATATGAGATCTCGATACTTCTATACCCAAGAAATATTTCAACAGTCCTAAATCTTTGGTCTGAAACTTAGTATGTAGAAAAACTTTGAGACTCTAAATACCTTTATCATCATCACCTGTAATGACAATATCATCCACATAAACAACAAGAAGGATCCTACCCAATGAAGTATGACGATAAAACATGGAATGATCCACAGCACGCCATCGAAAACCAAACTCAAGTACTACAGCACTGAAACGACCAAACCATGCTTCGGGAGACTGTTTTAAACCATATAAAGCCTTCTGGAGCCAACAAACTAAGCCTGACTCCCTCTGAGCAACAAACCCTGGTGGTTGCTCCATATAAACCTCCTCCTCAAGGTCACCATGCAAGAAGGCATTTTTTACATCAAACTAATGCAAAGGCCAATGGCAAGTAGTAGCCAAAGAGATTAACAGACGTCCTAATGTAAGTTTGGCAACTGGAAAAAAAAGTATCAGAATAATCCAGACCATACACCTAAGTGTATCCCTTAGCATCAAAACAAGCCTTTAGACGAGCCACAAACCATCAGGATTGACTTTCACAATGTAAACCCAGCGACAACCAACCATAGAGTTGTGAGGAGGAAGAGGTACCAAGTCCCAAGTACCATTGTCATGTAAAGCATTCATCTCATATTCTCATCAACCATAGCATCCCTCCATCTTGAATGGGCTAAGGCTTCCGAAACAGATTTAGGAAGGGTAGTAGATGATACAGTAGTGACAAAACAATAATAGGAGGGTGATAAGGAGTTATAAGAAACATGGTTGGAAATGGGGTGTTGAGTACATGTGCGTTTACCTTTCCAAACAGCAATAGGAGGATCAACATCATGAGAACTATGATCATCAAATGAAGAAACCAAAGGCCTGGTAGTAGAAGCTAGAGGGGACTTTCTTCCTTGGAGCCGCCATCGTGAATACACCTAAAAATTAGGATGATCAAGGCGATGAGAAGGACTTGAACTACATTGAGACTCAGATAGTTAGTAGGGCAAGGACAGCAACGTACAATCTAGAAGATTAGGGAAAGGAAGAGACTCATTGAGCTCAGAAGTGCTCAGTGACTGGGTGTAGTAAGGTTTAGACTCAAAGAAGGTAACATCGGTAGAAACAAAGAAGCGATGCAGCACAGGATTATAACAACAATACCCCTTTTTTAAGTATACGAGTTGCCCAGAAAGACACATTTTATAGCACAAGGACCTAACTTATCCACGCCAAGAGTTTGTTGATGAACAAAGGACATACACCCAAATATATGAGGAGGAAGAAAAAATAAAGGTGAATTAGGAAAGAGAACGAAATAGGGAATTTTACCACTATGAACAGAGGATGGCATTGTGTTAATCAAATAACAAGCAGTAAGTACAGCATCACTCCAAAACACTTTAGATACATGCACTTGATAAAGTAAAGTGGGAGTGATTTCAAGATGTCAATTTTTTCGCTCTGCAACCCGATTTTGTTAAGGAGTGTGAGCAAAGGATGATTAATGGACAATACCAAACTGAGTCACATAAGTAGTGAATTGTGTATTGAAAAATATTTAGCATTATCACTTTGAAGCATTCAAAGTAGCAAACCAAATTGAGTCTTTATTTCAGAATTAAAGGCACAAAATAAATGAAATAACGCAGAACGATCTTTTATTAAATATAACCAAGTCATTCTTGAATAATCAACCACAAAGGTTACAAAGTAGCGGAAACCCAACTTGGACACGACCCTACTAGGACCTTATACATTTGAATGAACTGACATAAAAGAGATTGCAACCCATTTATTGACCCAAGAAGCAAAAGAAACACAATGGTGCTTTTCCAACTAACAAGACTCACAATTGAGACTAGACACAGAACTCAAACTAGGAACAAGACATTTTAACTTTCCAATGAAGGATGACCCAAGCGACAATGAATTTGGAGAGGTGTGGCAGCAGTAGTGCAGGTGGTAGAAGGAGAGAGCGACTCAAAGTGATAGAGTCCGCCAACTTCACGCTCTCTGCCAATTGTCTTCCTTGTCTTCAAATCCTGAATAACCACGGAATCAAGGAAAAATGTCACTAAACAATTCATGGATTTAGTATTGCTAAAGGACATACGATTGAAAGGAAATTTGGGAATATATAAAATTGAAGGAAGAGAAATAGAAGAAGTGGGATTTATGGTCCCAGTTCCCTTGACTGCAGTAGTTGATCCATTAGCGAGAGTAACACAAGGACTAGGATGAGAGGCATACAATGTGCTTATCAGATTGGGCAAGAGAGGCAATGGGAAGGGAAGCTTGTTGTGACGTGTGATACTACTGGAACTTAGAATACTCTTCCTCTGACATAGAGGCAGTACGTTGTCCCCCACTTGACCCCAAAGGTGAGGAGTCGGTGGCTGCATTGGCTGCCCCCAAAGGTCTGAAGTCAGTGGTGGCTGCATTGGCAACACATGAAGGTCTGCCATGAAGATACCAACACTGCTCAATACCATGATTATTCCATCCACAATGAGTGCACTTGCGAGGAGTACCTCTGCCTCGTCCGTCTCTACCACTATGACTACTTAAACCACCGCGATAACTTTTGCAGTTTTTTGGTAGAGAACTAGAATCGCTCTGTGTAGTAAAGGCTGTCCTCTCAAAGCCAAAATGCAAGAACAGGAGAATGCGTACTAAAGGAAGCACAAAGGACACGAGAATAAACATTAGAAAATGATGGCAGCTCAACACTACTAAGTATTTGGGGCCAAACTGCCTCAAACTTAGGTCTCAAGCCTACTAGAACACGAAGAACTGTCATTTGCTCTCTCCGCTTCTGCATCTCACGAACGTCGGCAGTTATAGGTTGCACAACGTTAAGCTCCTCAAGAATACACTTCATCTCTCCAAAATAATCTGCAATGCTCCTATCTCCTTCTTGTAACTGAAAGTACTCCGAGGATAAATCATACATACATGAAATGTTATTGGAGTAAAGAAATTTGACATTATCCCAAATCTCCTTGCACGTATCTAGATGCATACACGTCCATGCAATCTATGGCTCCATCGAATTCCATAAAAAGGAAACAATCAAGGCATCTTCCTGAACCCACGCGTCTTTTCCCTTCTCATCAGAAGACACAGACTAGAGCAAGTGGTCAGATTTCCCTAATCCTACTAAATAAATCCAAGCAGCTTTAGACCATTGAACATAGTTCTTTCCATCCAAATTTTGAATCGTTATTTGCAGCAGCGATGTTGGAAACAAATTTTTGAGATTCATAGATTCCATCCCAACACTCACAAATCAGCAATCACACCAAAAACAAGAAGAACAATCAAAACTAATCAGGACAATCACAAACTATGTGAAGCACCAACACAATGATGGACGAGGTGAACAACTCATTGATGGATATAGCGCCGCCACAGCACTCACAAACAGCAACCAAACCAAAAAAAAAAAAAATCAATAATCGGAACAATCACAAACCATGTGAAACACCGATGCAACCACGGACAAGGTGAAAAACTCACCAATGGATATAGCACTGCTACAGCCTCACAACTGAACATACGAACGCTGCCATGGCTCCAAAAAAATCACAAGGAAGTCTTCACAAGCCCTGAACAAAAATTAACGGAATACTGCAAGTGCATGGTCGAAAAAAGTTGAATTTTTTTTAGTAAAAAACTGGCCTAACAGCTTGATAATATAGTCTAAAGAAGGACTCGGCGCATGGCAGAAGAAACAAAAAAATAAAAAGTGGCCAGAACTGCTCTCATGTGCCAGCCCATTGGGAGCCCTGCGGCGATGGGGTTTTGTGGGGTGGGTCGTCGGGAGGGCCTAATTATGGGTATATGGTTGGTTTTGTGATTTAGTATGGGATGGAGGTGGATTAGGGAAAAACAGCCACAGGAATAGTGTTTTCCGGCGACAGCTGAGGGAAATAGGGCGTAGATAGGATCATGCTCTGATATCATGTTAAGATTTGATTAAAAATGAATGACCTAACTTGAAGATAGGTCTCTCCCTCTATGTATAACACAAATTTAAATACATTCTTACGACAATAATACCCTTACTAACTCTCACTAATTAACATACTAACACACTCAATAATAATAATACTAAAAGACATATATGATCTAACAGTTGTAAACAACAAACAAAAGCAAGAAAAAAAATTAAAAATGTTGCTTGAGCTTCTTTCCTGCCTATCAATCTTCACTTTCAACTTGCTCATTATCCTCCCTTTGTCCTCAGAGACTTGCATTCTAAATGCCAACCTCTACTAAAGCTTAGCTTAGAAGTTTAAATTTAGAAGTATTTCCAATCACCCCCTTGTGAGTCTCACCAAACAATACCATGTTATGAACAAATAACACATGATATCAACAATAAATTCACCTAGACAATCATAAGCAATGCAAATTTCATAACAAATGAAGAATTCCTTCGAGATTCTCTAATAGAAACATCAAAATAGACAATTGTGCAAACCCAAAGTAGCAGTCCAACATTCAGACCAAAGTTCTCAAGACCAACCAGTTCACTGAATCTTAAAAGGGGTCAGTCCATGTGTTGAGCGATTTTGTCATATGATTGGTGTTCCAATCAGTGTGTATGAGTGTCTAGCCTTTTCAAAGATAGATGGGTGACTAATACTCCAAAACTTTATTTAGTCTCCTACTTTCCTGACTAGTGATCTCAAACTGGAAAATCTTACTTAGAATTCAAGAAATTCAAGGAAACAGTGACTCAAGGTTCAGAATATATTCTCGATGAGTAAGTATCTCAGGCCTAAATGGTTAGGATGCTGAGATTGGGGTTATTGTTAATCACCAAGTCCCTGGAAGTATACTTCTCAGTTTTCTCAGCCTTTTCTTTCCTTGGGTAATGATGAGGAGGTTCATTTCAATGAGGACGTTCAGGAAGGAGAGATGCCTTTTTTTTTCCATTTTGCCCCTTTTCTGCTCTGCTCAAGGCTTCCATTTCTACTTCTCTTGTTTTAGTTCATTTTATTTTAAGAGGTAAATGAAAAAGAAACACTAAGGAAACCAAGCAATGCAACCCAAGTCTAGAATCATTAGTTACAATGAGAATCAAGAGAACCAATGGCAGCCTAACTATTAATAAAATGCTGCCCAGCAATCCAAAAATACAAAGTTTTGATCCATCTATCTTTAAAACATGTTCTACTTCTCTTGTTAATAATGGGCAAAATGACATCTCTTGATTTTTCATCTTTGGAGGAATATCAATGAGAGGGAAGCTGATGATTTTAGTGAATTTTTTACTCTGTTTGATTCTTTTTGGGTTTCTTCTAGGACAGATATAAAGAGTTTGGCATTTAAATGTTTTATTGTTTTGGAATTTTCTCTTGTTATACTTTCTGCTCAAATTCAGTTCATGATCCCAATAAAAACCTTTTTCTTCTGAATGCTGTTCAGAGTGAAGTCTTTTTGTCAGATATCTGTTCTTAATAGAATTAACAATAATAACAAAGGAGGCATGAGGTGTTATTCCAATCTGTGGGTTCTTTGTCAATGTAATGGTATATGTGAGCTGTTTTTACTGCTATTTGGAGTACTCGGTTGGCACAAAATGCACATATTTTAAAGGATTGTCCATTGTCTACTGATCTTCTTGGGGGAACTTTCTTTTCTTTGGTGCTCTGCCTCTGGAGCTCTAAGAGGAATGTCTTTGATATGCAGAAAGATTAGAAGACTTCATCAAATTTTCATTTTTTCCTTCTGTTCTGCTTTTAATCTAAGACAATACATATCCTCTTTTTTGTACCTTTTTCTCCCTCTCTTAATATATGTTCTTTTGTGTGCATGTGTGAGTGAGTGAGTGAGAAAGTGCTCGTGCATGTCTGTATACAATCATAGACAACGACAACAATAACAGCAACCAAGAAAACAGCACATTGTATCCCAAAGAAACACAGTTAAATCGCAAAAGCATTCCCAAAACCAGAAGATTCATTTTTAAGTCAACTTAAAACATAGCTAAATTGCAACTGCATGATAAGTATTTCATAAATACGGCATATCAATGAAGTAAATCATGTGCATTTTAGGGTGAAGGGAGTTACCCATTTAAGGTAGGCACTGTAACCTGAGTATCTTGCATGCAACTACTCAGATCGATAATCTGAGAAGATTGACAAGTGATAGGTGCATCCCTGGTGGACTTGTCACTGGCTACATGATCTTTTACATGAGATCGCATAAGATCATTGTCCATTCCATCGAAAGGAAACACTGATGAGAACAACTTTTGAATTGATAAAAACTGCATTGCAAGCTCGCTCTTTTCTGCTTTTAGTATCATCTGCAAATAAGATGAACATGGTCACCAACAAAAGAAACAGATCAGCAGTTTAACAACAACAACAATAATAAAAAAAGATTACAGAATACAAAAAACCTTTAGCGAGTAGCAGCAACCTTTGGAGGGTCCTGTTCAAGGTCCACAAAGTACAGTTCTGTTTCTGAGTTTAGGCTCGACTCAACAAACTCTGCAAGCCCTCTAACATGCACTAAATATACCATATCTTCTATGACCATTACTCTGAGGTTCTCAAAAATGGATGATTCCTGAAACCCAACCACAACAAAAACAATCTTTTTAACAATATCGTAAACAGTTAAACTATATACGGATATATCATTGAAATATTGAGAATGAAACAAAAAAAAAAAATATATATATATATATACACACACACAATGTAACACCCAAGTAAGACAAGATTAATGTCTACAATATATATATTGGGTAATTTGTACATAAGTATATGTGTTTGTATTAAACTCAAAACTCGACTTGGACTTGGTAGGTCTCATAATTGTTGAACTCAAGCTCAACTGGATGAAACTTGATTTAGTTATAAAACAATATTAAATGTAAGTATAAAATAATAATATATTACTCAAGTATAAAATTAATAAAATAAATTAAAAGGATTGATTAAGCTTGAAAGTAATATTGTCTTGGCTCATCAAACTAGTCAAGTAGCTTGTGCTCAACTTGAAGTCTCAAACTCAAATGGAGCCAAGCTTAATTGAGCTGATGTAATTCATAAGGAGACTTGAATGGTGTTCCTAAGGTACTGTCTTGGATAACTTTGAACCCAAGGATTCAAGAATTTTTTATAATAAATTTGATCAAGGTGATGTATTCAAGATTTCAAGTCCTCAAATCACCAAATAATTTTGAACCAAACAATTCAATAATTTTTCATATTAAATCTGAAAAAAAGTGTTGTATTCAAGTCCTTGAGTCATCAAAACACTAAGGTCATGTTTTGTTATCTCTATTGAAACAGAATGTAATTTTTGTATTCCTTGAATTCAATATTTTGTACATCCCAATTTACAATATATAATACAATCGAAGGTTCTAAATATGGAAACAATCTCCCTATAGAATCACTCTCAATAATATACAATCTTCTATATTTACCTACTCTCCTAATTTACTCATATACCCAATGATACTCAACACTCCCCCTTAAGTTAGATCATAGATATTGATCATATCGAACTTGCCAATGAAATCATCAAAGTTCTGTCGTGCTAACCCTTTAGTAAAGATGTTTGCAGTTTGTTCCTTAGTAGGTACATACGTCATACAGATGGTTTCTTCTTCAACCTTCTCTTTGATAAAATGACGGTCCACTTCCACATGCTTAATCCTGTCATGTTGAACTGGATTGAGAGAGATACTGATGGTCACTTTGTTGTCACAATAGAGATTGATAGGGAATTTCCCCGAAATTTATAATTCTTCCAAGAGTTTCTGTAACCACAGTCCTTCACATATTCCTTGTGCAACTGCCCTGAATTCAGCTTCAGCGCTGCTTCAAGCCACTACATTCTGTTTTTTTCTCCTCCAAGTTACCAAATTTCCCCATACAAAGGTACAATATCCAGTGGTAGACCTTCTGTCTTCCGCTGATCCTACCCAACCCGCATCTTTGAAGATCTCTACTTCCTTGCTTTCACATTTCTTGAAGAAAAGTCCTTTGCTCGGAGAACCCTTGAGGTACCTGAGGATCTTATACATAGCATCTAGGAGAGTTTTTTTCGGTGAATGCATGTGTTGGCTTACCACACTTACCGCAAATGCAATGTCGGGTCTAGTATGCGATAGGTAGATTATTTTACCAACCAATCTCTGATACCTTTCTTTTTTAACTGGTATTCCACATTCTTCGACCCTTTTCACGGCTCCAATCGGAGTTCACTAGGTTTACAACCAAGCATGCCAGTTTCGGTTAGGAGATCAAGGATAAACTTTCGCTAAGAGACACTAATACCTTTTTTTGATCTAGCAATTTCCATTCCCAAGAAGTACCGCATTTGTCCCAAGTCTTTAACTTCAAACTCAGCAGTTAGGACTTTCTTTAACCTTTCTATCTCCACTGTATCATCTCCTGTTAGGATTATATCATCAACATATACTATCAGAATTGTTTTCTTACCACTTTCAAACTGTTGGAAGAACATAGTGTGATCTGATTGCCCTTGTCGATAACCCTGATTTTTAATCACTTTTGCAAATTTGTCGAACCATGCTCTAGGAGATTGCTTTAGTCCATACAAGGACTTCTTGAGTTTACATACTCTGTTTTCTTCACCTTTCTTACTAATACCTGGTAGTATCGTCATATAAACTTCTTCTTCTAACTCACCATTTAGAAATGCATTCTTAATGTCGAGTTGTTGTAGTGGCCAATCTAAGTTAGCTGCCAAGGACAAGAGAACCTGAACTGTATTCAATTTTTCCACCGGTGCAAATGTCTCTGTGTAGTCAATGGCATAAGTCTATGTATATCCTTTTGCAACGAGTCTGACTTTATATCGTTCAACTATCCCATCAGCTTTATATTTCAACTATACCAACTGGCTTCTTCCCTCTCGGCAAATTCATAACGTTCCAAGTTTCATTTTTCTCTAGGGCCCACATTTCCTCCATGACAGCCTCCCACCATCCAAGAATTTCCAGGGCTTCCTAAGTATTCTTTGGAATTTTCATCCTGTCAAGGTTAGAGGTAAAAAATGATATCCAGTAGACAGGCTTTTATAAGACATGCATTTTGACCACGGATAAAGAGTACATGACCTAATTTGTTTTCTGATTGCAATGGGTAAATTGACGTCATCAAGTGCAGACTCATCAGAAGAAAGCTCATGGCCATTGATTACCTAACCGGGACTAGGCATGGACTCATGGTTGTTTGGAACTATCACCGGTTCCAACTCTTTTGGTGCCTCAGGTATGAGATTCTTCCTGTTCTTTGTTTTTGGCTTTCTTGAGTAAACAAGTGTTTCCTTATTAGTTTGTTTTTCTGCATCTCCCCCTGAGTTTAAGTGATCATTTGCATATGACATGTCAGGAAATGATGCAATGGGAGACTCAGCAAATGGGTCAAGGAATGATGTAATGGAAGACTCAATAGATGGCACGGATTCAGTAGTAGGGAAATCAAAGAACCGATCTTCACTCCACGTAGCCCCCTGAAGAGAGGGCTTTTGGAAATAAGGAGTGGTTTCAAAGAACGTGACATCATGGCTAACAAACATTCTATTGGAGACAGGGTCATAACATTTGTAGCCTTTCTGAGTAGGAGAGTAACCAATAAAGACGCATTTAATGGCATGAGGTTCCAATTTATCCCAATTGTGAGCATGAATAGGAACAAATGTAGTACAGCCAAAGATTTTCAAAGCGAGATTGGTGTGGAGTCGAGAGTTGGGGAAATATTCCTTGAACTTCTGGAGAGGAGTGGCAAAAGAAAGGACTCGACTCGACATTCAATTAATGAGATGTAGTTGTTAAAATGGCATCGCCCCAAAAATAGTTTTTCATATTTGTAGTGAACATCAATGTCTAAGTTACTTCCAAGTATATGTCTGTTTTTACGTTCAGCAACCCCATTTTGTTGAGGGGCATCCACACAAGAACTTTGATAAACAATTCCATTTTCTTGAAGATAATGTCCCTAGGTAGCATTGAAATATTCCATACCATTATTAGTATGCAAAATTTAGATGTGAATTGGGAATTGTGTTTGAATCATGGAGTAGAAACTGACGAAAATAGAACGGACTTCAAATTTATCTTTCAACAAGTAAACCCAACAAATACGAGTACGATCATCAATAAAAGTAACAAACCATCTCGTGTGAGTGCGATTATGAGAGCGTGAGGGCCCCCATAAATCACTATGAATCATAGTAAAGGGTCTGGATGGTTTGTATGTGGATTTTGGAAAGGAATTACACTAGTGTTTTACAAGTTCACAAATCTCACACTAAAATTCAAAAGACGTTTTATTTGAAAAAATGGAAGGAAATAAACATCTTAGATATTGAAAATTTGGATGACCCATCCTAGAATGCTATAACAAAATTTCACTATCACTAGAAACAAATGCAGAATCACAAATAATAGTTTTACATTGTCCACTCACATTAGCCTCCTCAAAGTAGTAGAGTTCCTCACACTCTTTAGCACTATCAATCATCTTCCCCGATGATAGGTCCTAAAAAACACAATGAGAGGGAAGAAATTTAGCATAACAATTGGAATTTTTAGTCAACTGGCTAATGGATAGTAAGTTGCAGGATAAATTAGGAACATGAAGAACGGACTCTAGTGTGATGGAGTCAGAGAGTTAGATATTTCCTTTGCTTGCGACAAACGAGAGTGATCCATCTACAATTTTAACTTTCAAATTTCTAGCACAGGGTAAATATGATGAAAAAGATGATAGGCATCAGTCATGTGGTGAGAAGCACCAGAATCAATTATCCAAGGAGTTTTGGATCTAGAGGTTATATTTAAGGCTTGCAAAAAATTACCTCTTTGGGCTAAAGAACCCGAAGAAAGGATCGATGGTGTTCGGTTGAGTGAAGGGTCTAAGTCTCAATGGAAGAAAGTTGGGGTTTTGAAAAAAGACGCTCCTTCGAAAGATGAGTTTTTCGCTGAGACTCCTATAAAAAAACTGTAATTTTCTGAGGAACCAAAATTCAAGTCCTTCGCCAAATCAACTACCCCATTACTGCCCATAGTTACAGAATCACCATCGCGAGCACCGTCGATAACCTTATTGGCGTGATGATCAATGGCCACAATTCTTTGCGCATCGGAGCTACCGAGGTGAACCAAGGTCTTCAGGAGGGGTATGGAAGTCGTCGCGAGCCGTGTCTTTGTCCTTCAAACTATTTGGCGCAGAAGCCATCAGGATTCCAGTGGACTCCACTGGAATCCCGCCAGAGCCCGACAAATCGATGATGATATTATCCTCTGATTTGCCAACGAATAGGAGGCAGCGGAGATGCTCTTCTTGAGGACTTGAATACTCACAGGATTGGAGCAAAGAACAGAAGGCCTCCTCCATGGATTCCTCTTCACCACTGCATCTAGGGTTGTCGATCCCCAGCAGTGAGAGCCCAAGAAGTTCGGTGGGGCCTTCCCATCTTGAGAAACCCACAATGGAGATGGCTTCAGAGTTACCATCAAGAGTTTCAAAGGAGCTCAACCCTCTGTTGTTGACGGCTCCGTCAGCCATTGCTAATGAAGGTTTAGAAACCCTAGCTCTGATACCATGAAAACAGAAAGTTCTGTATTTGTTGAATTCAATATTTTTTACATCCCAATTTACACTATATAATACAATCAAAGGTTCTAAATATGGAAACAATCTCCCTACAGAATCACTCTCAATAATATACAATCTTCTATATTTACCCACTCTCCTAATTTACTCAATATACCCAATGATACTCGGGATTTCATCATCTATACCTAGGAATACAGCAATTAGAATATAAGATATTGACCGCTTATAAAAGATGTATTGTCATCATAAAGCAAATGACAATGTAAAAAATTTTATGGATCCATGACATGAAATTGACAATGAATGGTTATTCTCAAATTTCACAATGGGAATATCTTAGGGTCCATTTGGTTAAAGATTCAAAAGCGAGTTTTCGTATTAAAACAAGGGACTGTATCAAGTATTTTTAATACTCAAAAATGTGTTCGGTTAATTATTCTCAAAATTATTTCCAGAAATAAAAACAATGGAACAGCATCTTATCCAAGTGACAATTTGTATTATTATTATTATTATTATTATTATTATTATTATTATTGTTGTTGTTGTTGTTGTTGCTGTTGTTGTTCTTCTTCTTCTTCTTCTTCTTCTTAAGCGGGTTATCCAGTTATAGCCAAGAACTGTATCCAAAAACACAAGAAACACTTTAGAATTGTTTCTTGAAAACCTATACTTCTTAGGGTTGTTTATGGATACTTTTATGAAAAAAGTTTTCTTGAAAATACTTAACTAAACGCAAGTTTTGTGTACTCTTTGTATCTTGCGATTCCAAATGCAGAAACTTTATTCAAAACCTTAACCAAACATGCCCTAAGCTTTTGCAGATTGAGTTTCTTCTAATTTATATACCTCTATACAATTTTTAGTATATTCCTACCTTATTCCATTTTATTTCTAGATTAGACATCCTGCAAACCAAATATAGCCAAATGAGTGGTTTCCAAGTAAGCAAGAACACAAGTGCAGAAGGGGCAAGAAGAGGGAAAGACTATAACATATCATATAATGCAAGTATTTCAAGTGAAAATAACAAAAACTTTAAACAAAGAAACCAAATGTTGTACTAATAAGCAAGATATAAGTTTATAACAATGGGGCAAGGTATTCTGTGAAATAATGGCAGCAAGAAACATTACTATAGCCTCTATCCACTAATATACTGAGCTACTTTTGAGCGACACCTTTTGACAGAGTTCAAGAACTGCACAGAGCTGCTCTCCTAACTCAGGCATCTTCCCACCATAGTCCACCATAACCACTGGCCTCAATCCCGTGCACAGGGCAAGAATATCTGTCCAGAAGTTCAACATAGTAAGAACTCAGTATGTTGAAAAAGAAATTGTATTCTTTTTTTCTTAATAGCAATTCTTCTAAAACATTCCCATTAAACTTTGTTTTTTGAAGCATCAACAAGAACAAACAGAACACAACTACACAAGCATATATTTAATGGGAATTTGACTTGTGCACTGACAAAATTTCGCTGAATATACAGAAGACGTGCCATATTATTGCAGAGTTCTTGATTGCTCCTAGATTGCAGTTTAATTGGAAAAACAACATTCAATCTTAAGTAAAGAGTGGATAAACAGTTTATAGACATTTCATACGGTGGCTAAGAAAAGTGAAGCAAACAAAAAAATATTAACATGTCAAATCTTAGAATCATAATCACTTGACCCAAACAAACTAAAACCTATATTAAGCAAAAAAAAAAAAAAACCCACACACACACACACAGTTATTTGACTCGGCTGAGCTGAATTGCTTTCTTTCTTTGCATTTTCCCCCCCTTTTTTAGAAGAAGGAATCTTTCTTCTTCTTCTTTTTCCCTTCGATTTTTTGAAAATCCACTTAATAAAAGGCAACCAACTTTCTTTTCTTTCGCTTTCCTCCGTTTTCTCAGCAACCCAAACTGAGAGTAAATGCTGCAAATTAACCCCCCCCCCCCCCCCCCCGAAAAAAAAAATCACAACCCACGAAATGCCAAGCTGAAAAAATCAAAAAGGATTCTGGAAAGGACAGGCAAAACTAAACCTTACGTTTGTAGAAACTAAAAATCTGAATTCTAGGCAATAGATTTAACACGAAAATTTTGATTTTAAACCAAAAAAACAAAAACAAAAACAGAAAAACCCACAAAGATTTGCATATCGGGTAGTTAAAAGCGAAGGAAGAATAAAAGAAATAACCAGTCTGTAGACGGCGCTTCGATTGGGGTTTTAAACGCCATTTGATTTGAGAACTGCAGGAATCCAACACCTTCAAACCTTCCTCCAATTCTCTAATGTCCATATTGCACCTATATCAAAGTTGTTTTTTTCTTGAATCTCCAGTCAGTTCCGATCGGTTTTTGCTTCGGAAAGTGATTTTTATAGAACCAAATTCGATCACATCATGCAGCATTTCAATTTTTAATCCATTTACGATGGAACAGAATATTATATAGTAAATGTTAAAATTAAAATTTCATCATGCAACATTCAATTCAAAATCCATGTGCAAAAATATAATTGTTGAAAGTTAATAAAATTTTAAACAATAATTATTGACAAAATTTTAAAAAGCTTTTAAAATTAAACCCGCAAATAAATTAAGCTACCCCCAAAATATTTGTTATGGACTTATTGAAACATATATTGTAAAATAATAAATCGAAAAATGAACTAACATAATTTGAACTAAAAATATTCGACTCTCAAACTTGCAAGTTGATCATTTCAAAAATTCAAACTAGCCTTGCTTAATTGAATTATTTATACATTTTTTAAATTATTTTATATTATTCAACACTAATTACATATTTCTATTTATTTTTCAAAAAATATTTATGATATAAAATAGTGGAACGAAAGTCAAAAAATAAACATATAATGAACTAAATCATTTGCGTTTATTTAATAAGCATTTTTAAGTTTAATAGTAAATTTAATTAATATGTTATAAAAATTTAAATAGAGTGAGGTTTTTCTTGTTTAAAACTCAATAATAGATGAGTCAAGCATGAATAATGTTGATCTCGACATGCCTGACTAACAAGTCTAACACAAGTTTAATTTTAAAAATTCATTTATTAAACGAATCAAGTATGAACACAATAAAACATGACTCGACTTTGACCATTTGCATACCGACACTAAATTATACTTCTTTGTAGGTATTTAATGGTAGTTTGAGTTTAATTAAAATCTATAATGAACAAGAACAATTGCAAATTGCAATACTTACCATCGATGCATCGATAAAATGACAACAATAATTCTCAACTAAAATTTATAATATTAAGGTTCTCATTGACATATAAAATTTGACTAGTTAAACAATACAAATAATTTTATAGAACCAATAAAAGATGAGTGTGTGTCATTAAATAGCAAACACATACCCACCATTTTATTGGTGACTTTTGTTGTACAAATATTAAAAACAAACATTTTTTTTAATAATATTTATGAAGAATAATTCATCTCTATAAAATTTAGGACAATTTCATTTAATATTAGGATGTCAATAACAGTCACTGAAGAGGGAAAAAACCACCTAATTTACTCATTGTCAATCCTAATTTTGTAAAGGGAATAACTCAAAAACCTCAAAGCAATTTGAATTTTGATAAAAATCTCACTAAGTAGCATTGTTATAGCTAATTTTTGTTGTTCTTGTCACAAACTTGATTTTTAAGACCAAAAAAAAAAATTAAAGATAATAAAGAGAGCTTGGAGTACCCAAGGTGTGCTCTAAGAAATCTATCCAATGATTAAGTCACGGACTTGACGGAGAAAGAGATGTGAGATATTTTACCTCCTTTTGGAGTCCTTTTTTCAAAGCATCTAGAATTCTCTTGACATTTATACCTAATCCCCTTGATTCCAAGGGACTTATAAGGGCTATTCTCTATTTATTTCCATTTATTTAGGGGTTGAAGGTCCTTAGGTAACAAATCCTTTAATTAACTTTCGTTACACTTAAAAGAAACCCATTAGTGTTTTAGATATCTTATGCGTCATCAATTGTCTCGTCAATGCTAAACCTAACTATTGTTTTTAAGGCTTAAGACTAATTTATGATTTTATGATGAAAATAAAGTCAAGCAACACATCTTTTAATACTTATGGTCGAACCAACCAAAACCATTCTAGTCAAAACAAAATTTACCTACTGTCAAGCAAAGCGCCCCTAAATTTACATCTACTTTCAAAAAGGAGAAAAAAAAATAGGTCCTCTCAGAGGATAGTGTGGTCCTCTAATCAGTTCCATCTATCCAATGAAATCACTACAAACACAAGGTCATGTGTGAATCCCACTTGCAGGGCCCTCATATGGTTGTGGGATCTACTATTTGTAGTGTTTTTATTAAAGGGAGGGGTTGGATAGAGTGTAACGCCCCGAACCCTTAAACTCGGGTCCGGCGCGTTATACCTAATAAAATCCCTGATAATCCATAATCAACATATACGCAGCGGAAAACATAACCATAATCTTCATGTAACATAATAACAGAGTTTACTATTTCTAACTATAATCCATAATAAATCATTCATCACCTGCATTTCCATAAATTTACATAACTCCCAAAACATTTCAGTATTTTCACAATCATTCATTTCATAACTAACTTAAACATAAAGACATAAAACAGAAATATTTACATTCCCCAAAGTTAACATAAAAATATACCCCTTTATTTTTCTATTTCTCAATAATACTATAAAAATCTCAAGCTCTTAAAGTTCAATCTCGAGAAAATCCTGAAAAAGATAAATTCATATTTGGGTGAGACACATTTCAGCAAGAGAATAAACAATATATTAAAACAGTGTGTGACCAGCATGAGTTTATATATGACATATTATTTAACATTTGAAAATCTTTAACATAATTTCTGAAATCATTTCCTGAACCTAATCAAACACATGCAATGTTTAACCCACGAGCTAACCCGATGATAAGGGTGATTACCCGCTCATACAAGTAGCACCCTCTGCTCTGATATTTAGGCAACCCAAAGGTCGCAGCTAAAGCATACCAGGGCACTCGCCTTACTCAGTAAGCCCTCAAGTGATAAATTGATCTCGTACTCACACAGTTCATACAAAAGTTTATCGGCAAAGGCCCTAAGAATAGGGAAATCTACCTGCCCATATAAGTAGGTTCCTTCTGTCCTAATACGTTATGCGGCTACTGCCACATCTACAGCTACTAGTGCACTCACCTTACTCAACAAGCCCTTAAGCAAAAGGTACGCCTCGCCCAATCGTAACATGTTCTACGTACATACATACTTCTAATATCGTAATACATCATTCTTTCTATTATTATTCAATTATATACATTTGTTCATATTCATGGCTTAACATTGCATTGCATTTCACTTTAAGTGACTCTTTCCTATTTTACATTGTTTACATTTCACATTTCATTTTCATTTCATTCATATCCCTTTTCATTTAATTTCATTTCATACTCAACATCTTTCAGTTGTTTTACCCAACATCTTTCAGCTATTTTACCCAACATTTTTCAGCTGTCATACATTTATTCAGCATATTTCAGTTGTTTTACCCAACATTTTTCAATTGTCATACATTTACCCAACATCTTTTAGCTGTTTTACCCAGCATATTTCAGCTGTTTTACCGAACATATTTCAGCTGTTTACCTAGCATATTTCAGTTGTTTACATGGTTGCATTAACACATACAAGCAGTATAGTTCATATCATATTTCATTCACAATACATTACTTACTTAACCTGCATCTCATACATTTAACATATATTTGCACAGAATCTCGTGTCACACAATTTAGTAATAAAATTCATACATTTCCTGTAAAATAAGTCAACCAACATTTAACTTTTATATACTGAAAATACCTTTCATTTCTTACATAATTATCCTGAAAATATTTTTCACTTTCATCAGTTCATTTTCGCATATACATATCTAATAGACAACCCTAAATTAGGAAAAATATAATTTAAATGGTTGGCATTTTAAACTCATACCGAAACATATACAGTATATATAACACAATTTATTTTTCCATTAAATTATTAAAAATTATGGTTTAATATATATTTTTCCCCTTACCTAGTTTCTTGAACTATGCTAACAAGGATCCCGAAAATACCTACGGCGCTCACTCAGACCCTGAATAAAAAATATAGTTCCATGTAATTAATCCTAAATAAAATATTATTTTAATATTTCCTAAACTCATAAATTCTAAATAAATAAATATATCATTAAATTTAGCCAAATTACCAAATTTCTAAAATCTCACTCTAACTTTAGAGTGGGGCCTAAAAAATCTCAATTGTAACTTTACTTATGTAAAAATGACAACGATCACGACTAGGACCCTGTGGTGGTGCCCGATCGTCTATTCAACAGTAGATTTAACCATAAATTAAGAAATTAAGGAAAATATACCTTTCCCTATTAATGGTGCCTATGCCGCTCCCATGATAAATCCGCTCCAGTAGAAATGTCGGTAGCGGAGTTAAGAACTCAATGGCACCTTTCGTTTCCCGATCGGTTGAATATTTATCGAGAAATGAGGGGAGAGAGAGAGGCAGAGACGAAGATGGCGAGACGAACTGTGAGAGAAGAAGATGAAGATGTAGGAGGCTTCCTGCGAATTCTGCGTCCTTATTTTATTTTTATTTTTTTTTTCCTTTTTACTTTAACTTAACCTATATATATATATGTTATTTTAATATGTTTTTTTTTTCCTTATCATACTATTTATTTTACTTATTAATTTAATTAATTAATTTAATAATATTTAATTAATTAATTAACTAATTAATAATTACTCTCTTTTTTTTCATACTATTTCTTTTTACTTGTTTATTTCATACATTAATTTAATCATGTTTAATTAATTAATTGATTAATAATTTTAATTTATTAATTAATAATTTTTTTTTTCGGGTTATTACATAGAGGACAATGTTGATCCTCCCAAAAGACCTAAATTTCCTTGCCCCAGCAAGATAGAATGATTATGCTTCAAAATTTTGGCCAATAAAATTCAAATTGAGTGGACCCACATGCATGTGAATCATAAGTCAATATGTGATTATATACGAGCATAGCTCATTTGTAGAAGTCATTAGTGGATCTCCTTTATCAGTATAAGCATAACTCATATACCCATAAGCATAGTTCATCAATTAATACGAGCCAAACTTATTTTTTGATATAATTAAAAATTAATCTATTTATAAGCAAAGCTTATAAGTTTATAAAAGGAACACATAATGAAGGTAGGACATACCTTAAAATCTATAGTAATTATATCATCTATAAAATCTTAATACTGACTCGAGCATCGGAAAAGGCCTCCAAAGACCACCCATGATCTCCAAAGCTTTCAATTTATCCTTGTTGCATGTGGGTTATCATGCATCATGGATGTAAATATTGGATTCAAATTTTTACAACAATCATTTAACATATATATGAGAAATTTTCTTCCCTTTGTGACAATTCTTGTAAAAAGGGGGGAAAAGTGAGGGACACCTTGATTGGTCCCCTAAAATCAAGGAACAACTTGACTCAGGGTTTGACAAGGCCAAAAAAATAAAAAGGATGAATTTCTAATAATGCACATTGTTGACTTTTTGAGTCATATCCCGTTTTGATAATGAAAATCACAGCATCTTATTTGTGTGCCAAGTGTATGAACATGTTTATATTTTTGTAAGCACAAATGACAGATGCAAAATGGAAGCCCTGAAGCTCTTACACGATCATATTTGAAGGCGTATTCCATGGATTATTGAAGAGCATAGTTTGAAGACTTTATGTTTTTCAGTTGTAATATTATTAGGTGTTAAATGTGCATACATATCATATAATTTAAATTGAAACTCTATATTGACCATAGATTGACCTTAGGATCCCAAGATTTTTCATGAAAACCTTTTATTTACAAAGTTAATTTTATACCAAAAAGGTTTGAAATATTTTTTAGGTCAAAAGAGGGCTAAAATTCAAATTTGCATAGGTCTAGTCAACTAGCCTCTTAAGCCCAGTTCACTTAATAGAACAAATGGCCAGAATTGCGTTTTGTAAAGGGCTCAGTCGACCAAATTTACAAGCCCGGTTGATCGGACTTCACATATTGAAGATCCGGCAAACCGAATCAATGGCACAATCGACTAAACCATGTGAAAAAGGAAAATCGCCTTTGGCTAGTTGACTAGACCATGGGTCAGTCTACCAAACCTCTCGGGTTGAAGCCATTTTGAGCTCCCAACGGGCATGAAAATTTGAATTAAATTATTATTATATTGCCCAACAATCATATAACGACCATATTTCAAAATTACTTATATATACTTGGCCAAATCACTTAGAGAAGGTTACAAAATCATTTTGAAAATATATTTGAATATATTTTGATTCTTAAACATCTTTTATACTTATTTGAGCATTAAAATCATATTTCTCCTACTTTCAGTTTGAAAACTCTTTTGGAGAAAATCATTTGAGTTATCTTTGAGAGCTTTGAGCAACATATTCACTTATATATTCTTACTTGAAAGGCTTCTCACATTTGATATTACAAAGGTCAATCTTGATAAAATCATTTTCCAAACTCTCATTCTTCTTTCAAAATATTTTGAGAGCAAAAATCTAGCTTCTCCTACCCTTATCTTGGAAAATATTTTTGGAGAAATTTTTTATTGCTTTAAATCTTTGAAACATTTATTATACACATTTTCTCAAAGACCACATGCTCTTATTCTCTTGCAAAACATTTTTGAGAGGATTTTATATACTTTACTGAGCTTCATATTTAAAATCATTTGAGAGTGCATCTAGTTTTTCAATTGTACAAATTAGCTTTTGAGAAGCATTTCATTGTATGCAAAACCTTTTTCAAATCAACTCTTTGCGATTCGGGTTGTGAATCGTGCCAAGTGAGGGTACATCACTTGGAGAAGCTTCTCTGGCTATAAGGAGGGGATACGGTTCGGGTATAGAACCATACTGAGCGTGGGGTATTAAGGTTGGTCCACCTATAAGGATTGGTGTAATGGGGGGCTCCACTCGAGTGAAGGAGTGTGTAAAGGGGGGTTCCACCCTATTAAAGGAGTGTGTATAAGGTGGTTCCGCCTTGTTTAATGAGTGGTTAAAGGAAATCATCAAGTGGGTTGCTTAAGGCGAGGACGTAGGCGGGGATAGCCGAACCTCGTTAAAAATTGTTGTGTTTGATTTCTATCTCCCTACACTCATTTAATTTTCTGCACGTATATGATTGTATATTTATTTTTGTGATTTTTTTATATACAGGCTTGTTGGAATTGGTGTATTCCCAAGAGGGGGGTGAATTGTGAACAATGCTCTTTAGAGAATGGAAAGTATCCTTCAGATATGATCACACAGACGAGCAAAAATACGAACTAAAGAATGGGTAAAACCTTACTGAATATGATCGTGGTTTGGTAAGGAGTTCCTATAGAGGAGATGGTGAACCAAAAGTAGAAGATTTTTATATTTTAAGCACAAAATTTGATTAATCAATGAAACTAGAATCTCTCAGTGGTTGCCTCTAATTTTGATTATGGAAGGATGTCTTTAAGTAAGCACTAGTTAGAATAGGGACTAATGATCATCAAAGCTTAAGCCTAGAGTGATGACCAATATTTGATTAGGCTTTTATGTTTAAGGATAGGCTTAGGGTTAGATGGTAAAACAATATATAATGAATTCCCTAAAACCAAACTTGTGCAATGGACAAAAATATGCTTAACTTAGGATATCCGCATTTAGACATGGGTTAAGCATTACGAATCATTTTCCTAGCAAAGACGTCATATCCATTTGGAAGTGGAATTTACTTTAGCAATTTGTGGCCAATGTTTTCATATTTTACCCAATCACTATGAGATTGATGTATAAGTCCAGATAGGATAAATATAACTTGAATCTTCATATTGGCTTAACTTCCTTCTAAGAATCTTAGTATGATAATAGTATACAGTGAATATATACTAAGATTTGGAATTTTAAGCATGCACCACTTTCCAAGCCTAAAGTCATCACAACCCCTCATAGCTAATCCTATGCTCTAAGGAAGAATAAATATTTAATTTATATTGGAACCCTTCCTTCCTCTTATCCTATGGGATTAGCCTCCATAATTACCCACATCATTTCCTTATCTAAGCCTCTAGCACTTCTTGATGGACAAGTGAGCTGAATGTGCCTTTTCATTTTTCAACATAAGCAAATTTTGTATATCTATAAGGGATCATGCTTATTTATTCTATTTTTGCTCGATGAGGTATATTTATGACAGTGGGACTTATAATATGAACCCTTTTTGAAAGATTTATTTCTTTTGACTCCTAATGGTTTAATTGAACTAATCTTCTCACTTGCAACCTTGGATGTTGATTCAAAATCATTTTCCATTTTTCCTTCTAAGCAAGTGATTTTCAAGATGTTTCTAATTTTTCACTTTTCTAGGATGACATGATATTCTTTTAAATCTCCTAATTGTTTAGCTAACCTTCTGTTTTCCTTTTTCAACATTGTCTTCTATTTAGACACCCTAACTAGAAATTTATGCATTTTTTATAAAACATTTTCCAGTTTTTCACACGAAGGTATGCTATCATTATCAATTCAGCACATGATTTATCACAGGAATTATTATAATCATTATCATATGAATCATTGCATGCATTAATATTGTAACGACCTAATTTTCATGCCATTTTTTTCCCACATATATAAACTGTAAAATTTCACCATTATGATATCTTCTAATATAAACCATAACATTATCACGGACTAGGTAAGGACCGTGGAACTTGTATAACCATAAACTACTTATGCTGCGAAAAATGGAAAGCAAATATCCACATCAAATATATTCAATACCAGAGAGTCAATATCTCTCCAAAATATACGTACTTAATCATTCCCAAAATGCCCTCACCTAAATCTAGGGACTACTAAAAAAGTGACTTCCCAAAATACTTACCCTCCAAACAGGGCAATACTGCAGTCCCCTCTACCTGCGAGCCTGATTTGCTCGCCTATTTGGTTCACCTGAAAAATAATAGAATATTAGGATGAGACAACTCTCAGTAAGACGAAATATGATATTACCAGTGTGTGGTAGATGAGTTTACATAATTATAAAATATGATTTAGAAGTATTGCATGTAGTGACCCAAAGAATAATAACATTTTAATAATAAAAGGGAGAGAAAATAGATACAGAAACAAAAGGAGGCCGTAGACTTCATCGACGAACGCTTCGCGTTCGTCGACGTCATTGCATTTTGGAGATAATATTAAATAATCAAAATTTCAGAAAAACTACCAAGCTTCGTCAATGAAGGTCTTCAAAATTTCGTCGACGAAGGTCTTCAGAATTTCATCGACGAACACAGGGCTTCGTCAACGAGAAAATACCAAAAGAGGGTCTAGGGGCGGTCTGAATTTCATCGTCGAATACAGGGCTTCATCGACAAATCTACTGAAGATTCGTCAACGAAGTGACGGACCTCATCGACAAATTTGACGGTATATAAATGGGAAAACCGAGATTTTATCTCATTTTCAGCGCCTCTCTCTCTCCTACGACTCTCTCTCCCTTCTCTCTTCGATTCCGGCCCCACCAGTCACCGGATCGATGATCCGAAGCTACCACGACGCTCCTGGCGGAGTTCTATATAAGTTTGCAAGAATGGATCGTCTAGGAAACGAAGTTGGATTCCATTTCAAATTCAGGGTAAGGTCTTTTATTGAGTTTTTGACCTCCTGGTAGTTATAGAAAATGATGTAGACTAAGTAATACTGATGTTTTGTTCTGAGGGATTGCGTTTTAAGGATGTTGGGCTAGGAACCCTGCAGGTATAGAGCCATATTTTTTACAGGGGCTTTTCAAAGTTGAGGTAAGGGAAATATGCTATGTTAGGAGTTTTTGTAATAATATTAGAGATTTTATAGATACATAACTACACCATTTTACTATACAGAATTTTCAGAATATGAGTTTGAAACAGTATTTATTTTAGAAAATGAGTTTAAATGCTTGTGTGGCCTGTAGATTTTTACAAGATGAAGAAATTTATACAAATATTATAATATATCATACTATACTGAATTGAGGGACGGCGATACATAACGCCTCAATCTCAGTGAAAGATTATACAGATTATACAGATAAGGATATACATAAACAGAGAAATTCACATGCATATACATTTTTTATACGAGTAGTTTCATGAACAGATATTTATATATATACTTATACATGTATGCATATTTATTCAAATCCATATGTGTATCATAGTTGTATACAAAATGTTATATATACAACTATTACAGCATTTACAGTATAGAAAGAAGGAGTTACGGTAGTTTTGAAAAGAGTAAAAGAGTATTTATGTATATATGTATATAGTATCAGATCCCTGAGGAAAGATACACAGACAGATACAAATTACAGAGCAGGGTACCGTTGCTAGATATAGATAGAGTGCAACCACATATCTCAGATAGTATGTGGGTATCGTTAGTTGTACTCAGAGAGTATGCAGCTCCCCAGTACACTCGATTAAGGAGGCCGATTTGACGAAGTAGTAGCCAGTCCCGAGCTTAGGAGAGGATGCAATTTGGTCGGGCTGAGGGAGTGTAGAGTATGATGACTTATTTGGAGGGCCGACCAGATAGAGTCCTGCCTACGGGCCGCACAACCCTGTCATGAGGGGTCAAATCATGACGTACAGAGTTCCAGGGATACAAAATAGTTATATGTATGAAAACAGTTTTTCAGTATATGATAAGAATAGTATGATATATTATCAATATAAAAAGTAGAAAACATATGATACAGTATATTTAATTAAGGAAGAAAGAAATGTTTGAAAAAATATGTTTTACAGATTATTTATTGCATTACAGTTCAGTTGCCATTTTTAAGTATTCTTAACTTAGTTGCCACACACTAGCAATAGCATATTTCCACTTACTGAGCGTTGACTCACCCCATTATTTTACCATTTTTCAGGTGAGCCAACTAGGCGAGCAGATCAGGCTCGCGGATAGAGAGTAGTTAGATCACCCTAGTTATAGGGTGAGTTTTTGTCAGAGCTGTATATCTTTTTGAGTAGATGACAATGGAGGAATATTTTTGTATGGTCTGTATATTCTGGATTCTAGTATTGTACAGTTTATGTATAAATGGTTTTATAATTTGTGTTTCCGCTACGTAGGAATGTTTATTATATATATTTTGAAAAAAAAAAATGATAAGAATTTTGAGGTCGTTACACTGCAAATAACTGAGTCTGGGGAAACACATATAAATAATACACAGTATATGTAATGCCCCAACCCGTTATACGGCCCCAGAGTGCTACTACACCTGTATAATACGCCTGTCTCTGATAAACATGCATATACAACCCGCCCTGAATAGGGACATATGGGTGATTCATACTAATCTGTAATTTCATGCACAACAGCAAACATAAACATTCATATGAAATCTAAAAGACAAACCAAAGTTTCTAACTGACTTATTTCATATATACATCCATTACTTAAAATATAAACTGTTCTTACAATCCCCAAAAGACGTTTTGAATTGAGTCTATTACATATACAAAACACTTACGTAAGCTAAACACAATACGACCCTCCAAGTCCCTCTATCAACTAGGACCGACGTCCTGTAGGACCTAAAAGAAAGGTTGTATGTTGGGGTGAGACACTTCTCAGTAAGGTGGAAGATATTACATCAGTGTGTGACCACATGCGTTTTTCAATTGAAAGCGGATACATATAAGGAATATTCTTAATACTTTAATATAGGAGATATATAGACCTAAATCCTGTGATAGATGGTTTAGCATCATAACAAGCCAAAGTTCCCAAGGTTAGAGTAGGGTATAGGCCCATACATTGTACGATCTCTCCGCTCGGTACTCAAACCTGTGATTTTTCCCACTTTAGTTTTCAAATCATAAATATGCATATTTAAAATACTGTCCAGCTTAGATAAAATAATAACAAATGCCAACACATTACCCCTTGGCCTACAGGTTATGCAATTTACTATAGTCCGACTGGTACCACCTGGTCCATTAATCCACCACTAGCCACTCCAATATCTAGCCAACTATCTCGATACCTACACTGAAAATCATATATGTGGTTGCACTGTATCCAATACATATAAAGTAACGAAACCGCACTTAACGTTAAGCTTTTTAAGGCTCTCTTATAATGGTGAGGTTTTTAAGGCTCTGGTATAACGGTGAGCTTTTTAAGGCTCTAATAGTATCAAGCTGCGGTTTCAAATATCATATATACAATTTACGTTAAAACTAATTAACTTGCTTCACATTCACAGATCACCTGTACAGTTCCAGTATTTTCACAAACTCATTCAATCGTATTGTGGTATAAACTGGCACACACCCTCTCGGTTTAACCCTTTTTATGTATATAGCTTGGTATATAACCGGCGCTAGTCTTCCACATTTCTCACATAGTAAAATGGAACTCTAGTTCCCATAGTTCATATAAGTATTAAAACAGATTCCATATTCCATTTCATATCATATGTCACACTCGTTTGATCAAAAATCCGCTACATAGTATATAACTCGATAAATATCATTTAAATGGAAAATAAAGGGTTCAGGCATCTCCTACGTTAAGATTAATGCAAATAAAGAAGTTTTGAAAAGTTTGGAGGTCATACGTCAAAACCCTTGTTTTTACCAAAATCATAAAATCGTAAAATCGGTATTTTTACGAAGTGAAACTTCGCAAATAAGCAGTCATATCATACATATAAACATAAGCTAACTTTTTAACGGTTTAGTTTTATAAAAAGACTGATGTAAACAAATCCCCTTACCTAAATCCCAAAAATAAAAACATGAACGGATCGGTCCAAAACAATGACCCGGGATCCCCGAAACCTAAAAACCAAAGAACATTACTTCACTATAATCTCGACTACTACATAAGTACCGAATCGAAAACGAAATCAGATCCTTACCTTGATTTTAGGGAAGAACCCGAAAATCTTTGAAATGATGATAAGATCCGCTATAACAAAAGAGATTCTCCTTTTGATCCATACAGGAACCTTTGATCGTAGAAATAGACAATGAACGGCGAAGGATCGTAGAGAGAGAGAGAGAACTCGTTGGTTCTAGAGAGAGAAAGAGCTTTTGGGTTTTCTTCACCCTTAAGCAACCAAAAATGATTTTTATAGAGCCTTTGATTGGGTCAAATTCGTCGACGAAGCGGCGCCTTCGTTGACGAACTAGCCATTCAGTTCGTGGACAAAACTCTACCTTCATTGACGAACCCCATTAGAATATTTTTTTTCTTGGTTCGCTCAGTATTTATTCATCGACGACATTCTGAATTTCGGCGACGAAGAACTGAAGGGACTTTGTCAACGAACATACTGTCTTCGTCGACGAACCCTGCTGTAATTCCCTTTTTACCCTTTTTCTTATTTATTTTCCTTATTTAAGGGTTTGTGTCTTTATAATCTCCTCTACTTATAAGAATTTCATCCTCGAAATTTACAAATAGACACTACACGTATTCTACACTCACAGCTCAATCCTATCAAAGAGTCAACAGCCACCCACATAGCAGCTCCGACCCAAGTTTATTACATACCCTCACATATGACGGAGGAATACCGTGGTTACAACATGATATTTCGGAAGATTACATACACATACAAAACTCTCCCGAAGACCATAATATTTAATCTGTACCACCTATACTACTATACATACTTATGAATTGTAAAATAACGGCGAGTACTTCTAGCATATTTCTGACTTTAGTTCCCATGAAACTTCCTCCACTGCATGGTTACGCCATAATACCTTCACTAGCGGTATTTCTTTAGTCTGCAATTGCTGAAATTTCCGATCTAATACTTGTACTGGTACCTCCTCATACTATAAAGCATCACTGATCTCTAGAGGTTCGTAACTCAACAAGTGTGATGGATCTAACACGTACTTCCTTAGCACTGACATGTGAAATACGTCATGGACTCTGAATTGTGCCGAGGGTAAAGCAACTCGATAAGCAACCGAACCTATCCTTTCCAAGATCTCAAAAAGCCCAATATACCGAGGATTTAGTTTCCCCTTCTTTTTGAACCTCATCACCCCTTTCATCGGAGCGATCTTCAGAAACACCATATCTCCTACCACAAATTCCAGCTTTCGTCGACGAGTATCAGCATAACTCTTCTGCCGAATCTGAGCTGCCTTGATTCCCTTCCTAATCAACTCGAGCTTTGCAGAGGTCTGCTGAATCAGTTCCGAGCCCAGTATCTGCCACTCACCTACCTAATCCCAGTATAATGGAGTTTGACACTGATGACCATATAATGCCTCGTAAGGTTCCATCTTTACACTGGCCTAGTAACTGTTGTCATACATGAACTCAACAAGTGGTAGATATCGTATCCAGCTGTCACCAAAATCCAGTATACAAGCCTGCAACATATCCTTTAGTGTCTGTATAGTCCTCTCCGACTGCCCATCCATCTGCAGGTGGAAAAATGTACTGAATGTAAGATGTGATCCTAAGGCATCCTGTAGACTTTTCCAAAAATGAGATGTAAAACGTGGATCTTGATCTGAAACAACAGAAATAGGAACATCGTGGAGTCATACAATCTCCTGCACATACAACTCTGCCAGTCGATTAAGAGAATAGTTGACTCTGATTGGAATGAAATGTGTAGTCTTCGTTAGCCAGTCAACTACAACCCATATAGCATTTTGCCCATGCACCGCCATAGGTAATCCCATCACAAAATCCATTGAGATGTGCTCCCACTTCCACTTGGGGATGTCAAGTGGCTAAAGTGGTCTTTGCTGATCTCTGGTGCTTTGCCTTGACCTTCTGATATGTCAGACACTGCTCTACGAAATGAGCGATCTTTCTTTTCATGTTGGGACACTAGAAAGATTCCCTCAAATTCCAGTACATCTTCGCACTGCCAAGATGTATGGTGTAGAGCAAATGATGTGTCTCCTCCAGAATGACCCGTTTAATCTCCACATCATTCAGTACACAAACCCTATTATGAAATCTCAATATACCATCACCAAAGATACTGAAATCCAGCTTTAACCCACTCTAGACTCCTTCCATAACCTCAACTAGCTCCGGATCCTCCTTCTGCGCAACTCGTATCCTCTTCTGTAAGGTCGGTTGTACCACCAAGCTAGCAAGAACAACTTGATGATTTCCTTCCACTACCTCCAGGCCCAACCTTTCCAGGTCTATACAAATTTGATGTTGAAATCCTACTGTAGAGACCGACGCATCAACTAACTTCTGACTCAGAGCATTAGCTGCCACATTTGCTTTTCCTAGGTGATAGCTAATAGTATAATCGTAGTCCTTTATCAACTAAAGCCACCTACGTTGTCTCATGTTCAGCTCCTTTTGGGTGAAAATGTACTTAATACTTTTGTGATCAGTACAAATCTTGCACCTTTCACCATACGGGTAGTGCCTCCAAAATTTCAATACAAACACTACTACTGCTAATTCCATATCATCATACTCTTTGAGTCGATGAGAAGTGTAAGCAACTACTCTACCCTACTGCATTAGAACACACCCAAGACCCTTCTTAGAGGTGTCACTGTAGATAACAAATCCACCATACCCAGATGGAATGGTTAGAACCGAAGTAGTAACCAGTCGCCATTTCAGCTCTTGAAAACTCAGCTCGCACTCATCAGTCCAACCATATTTCACGTTCTTCCTCGTGAGTCGTGTCAATGGACCTACTAAATTGGAGAACCCTTCTACAAATCGTCAGTAGTATCTTGCAAAACCTAGAAAACTTATGATCTCCTGAACATTCTTCGGCCTCGACCAGTCCACTACCGTTTCTATTTTACTCAGATCTACTGATACACCTTATTTGGACACAACATGCCCTAGAAACGCAATATGTTCCAGCTAGAACTCGTATTTCTTTAGTTTAGCATATAACCAATTTTCCCTGAGCATTTGCAGTACCAATCTCAGATGAACTTCATGTTCTGCAGCACTCCTAGAATACACCAGGATATCATTTATAAATACTACAATGAATCGATCTAAGTATTCGTGAAAAACCCTATTCATTATATCCATAAATGTCACAGGTGCATTAGTCAAACCAAAAGGCATAACCATAAATTTGTAATGGCCATATTGGCTTTGAAATGCTATCTTCGAAACGTCCTCTGCTTTCATCTACAACCGGTGATACCTAGATCATAGATCGATCTTAGAGAAAATCTATGAGCCTTGTAGCTGGTCAAACAGATCATCGATCCTGTGTAACGGGTATTTGTTCTTTACCGTCACCTTGTTAAGCTTTTTGTAGTTGATGCACATCCTTATTGACCCATCCTTCTTATTTACAAATAACAATGGTGCTCACCAGGGTGAAACACTCAGTTGAATATATCCCTTGTCTAGTAGCTCCTGAAGCTGTTCTTTCAACTCTCTTAGTTCAGTTGGAGCCAAACGATATGGAGCTTTCGATATCGGCGTCGTACCTAGAACCAACTCTATAACAAACTCCACCTTGCAATCTGGAGGTAATCCTAGCAAGTCCTCTGGAAATACGTCTGGGAACTCGCATACCATTGGAATCCCCTCTAGTTTATGCTTTTCTTCCGGCGTGTCTTTCACAAACGCTAAGTACCCTTGGCATCCTTCCAAAAGTAATCTCCGAGCCTACATAGCTGAAAGGATCCATGGTGCAGAACGCACACACAACCCTAGGAACTTGAACTCCTGCTCCCCTGGCAGTCTAAACATCACCTCTTTCCTGTGGCAATTGATACTGGCATAACTGGTAGATAACCAGTCCAACCCTAGGATGATATCGAAGTCATACATGTCAAACACAATAAAGCTAACTGGTAGTACCCTTTCCTGAATTTCTATTGGGATGTTACGAACTACTTTGCTACATATGACTACAGATCTAGATGGCATAGCCAATACCAGTTCATAATCTAATTGTTGCACCTCTAATCCACACAGTTTAACGAATCCTTGAGAAATAAAGGAATGTGTTGCCCCATAATCAAATAATATAACAGCTTTATGAGAAAGCATGTAAATGATACCTATGACTACATACCTGTGTTTATCTCCTCAATATGGTTGTTATGGGGCTCCGCTGTTTCCCTGCATGAGACAATCTCTCGCCTGATGTCCCTGCTTACCACGCCGCATATAAGCCCCCGTAGTCTTCTAAGACTGCCTAGAGTGCCTTTTACCACACATAGCGCAACCATGATAGGATGTGGTGCTCTGAGATGTACCACTTTTGTTCTTCTTCCAGTTACCCTACCTTGCCCCAGAAGAAGAAGTGGGAGGCGCTGGCCTTTTCTTCGGGACCTGGACCTCTGCGTCCTCCAGCAGACTCTCCTCTGCCACTGTGACGACCCAGAAAATAATAGTATTTAAATAATAAAGAGGGAGAGAAATGGAATCAGTAATAGAAGGAGGCAGCCGACCTCATCGACGAACGCTTCGCGTTTGTCGGCGACATTGCATTTAGGAGGTAAAATTT
This sequence comes from Malania oleifera, assembly GCF_029873635.1. Classification (NCBI taxonomy): domain Eukaryota; kingdom Viridiplantae; phylum Streptophyta; class Magnoliopsida; order Santalales; family Ximeniaceae; genus Malania; species Malania oleifera. The sequence continues at coordinate 124,934,674 of NC_080419.1, read as the reverse complement.
CCAAGAAATTTCCCTAGGCCTCATTGACGAACACAAGGGTTCGTTGATGAGGGTTCTTCAAGACCTCGTCAACAAGGTCCCATTTTCGTCGATGAGAAAATACTGAGAGATGTTTTGGGGGCAGCCTGAAACTCGTCAACGAGGGAGGATGTTCGTCGATGAAATTCCTTAAAGACTCATCAACGAGATGACGTGTCTCGTCAACGAACCTAGGGCTATAAATTGCCAAAACCCAAATTTTGATGGAAAAATCAACATAAGAACTCTCCTCTCTCTCTCTTTCTCTCTCTCTCCTACGACTCCCTCCCCTTCTCTCTTCGATTTCGGGCTCGTTGACGCCAGATCAACGATCTGAAGCCACCACGACGCTCTTGGCGAAGTTCTCTACAAGTTTGCTGGAGCTGATCGTTGGTGGAGTTGATTTGGATTTCGTCCCAATCTTAGGGTAAGACATTTTATTCAGTATTTGCCTTTCCCTCAGTTATAAGAAACACAATACAATAAGAAATACTAATGTTTTGTTATGGGATATTTGATTTTCAGGGTGTTGAGTGGAGAACTCTGCGGGTATAGGGCCAGGATTTAGTAGGGGCTTTTTAGAGTTACGGTAAAGGAAATATGCTATGCTAGGAATTGTTATAATGTTAACAGAGATTTTACACGTATGTATATACCAGCTTATTACCTAGTTTTACAGAATATGAGTTTTAAATGCTTGTGTGGCCTAAGTGGATATTTATATGATGAAGAACTTATATAGTTTTTACAATGTATCAAACTATACTGAATACACATATATAGACAGTATATATAGTTTATATAGTTTTTCCAGTATACGGAGTTATACAGAATATATAGATATAGTTATATGTTCACAGAGATTATAGAGAAAGATATGCATGCATATACAACTTTTATACGAATAGTTTCATAAAATAGATATATATATAGACACACACACATATACATGTACACAGTTTTACTCAGATCAGTATATATATTACAACTTTATACAAAACAGTATATATAGTGTTTACAGTATGCCATGTTTCCTATTACCATAACATACAGAGTATATAGACAGATATACAGAGATAGCATCAAGATGCTACAAATACAGTATACAAAGATTACAGTATTTATAGAACAACAAGATAGCGTTATGGTAATTTTGGAAACATGATGAAAACAGTAAAAGAGTATATATATATATATGTGTATATATATATATAGCATCAGATCCCTGAGGAAAGAATATAGACAAATTCAGATAAAGAATAGAGAGCACGGTACCGTTTCTATATACAGATAGAGTGCAACCACATATCTCAGATAGTATGTGGGTACTATCGACCGTGCTCGGAGAGTATGCAGCTCCCCAGTTCAATGGGTGGAGGGGGCCAGTTTGACGGGGTAGCAGCCAATTTCGAGCTTAGGAGTGGATGCAGTTTAGCCGGGCTGAGGTAGTATAGAGAATATTGACTTATTTGGAGGGCCAATCAGATTAAGTCCCGCCTACGGGCCGCACAACCCTGTTATAAGGGGTTAAATCATGACATACAGAGTTCCAGAGATAAAACACAATTATGTATATGTATACAATTTTACAGTATATGATGAGTATAGTATGATATTAACAGTATGAAGAGTAGAAAACACAGATGATACAGTTATATTTTAAATTGTGAAAAGAAAGATATGCTTTACAGATTTACTATTTTATTACAATTCAGTTGTTATTTAAATAGTATTCCTAACTTTGTTGCCACACACTAGTAATAGCATATTTCCACTTACTGAGCGTCGACTCACCCCATGACTTTAACATTTTTCAGGTGAGCTAGCTGGGCGAGCAGATCAGGCTCGCGGATAGAGAGTATTTTGATTACCCTGGTTATAGGGTGAGCTTTTGACAAAGTTTTGTATTTTTGGGGTAGATGTTGCTGGAGGGACTTGTTTTGTATGGCTATGATCGATAGATACTAGATTCCTGTATTGTACAGTAGTTACATATATATATGACTATGTGTTTTGTGTTCCGCTGCTTAGGTATGGATGTAGATATACATTTAAAAAAAAATGGTAAGAATTTTGAGGATGTTACAGCCACAGTGGCTCTGTCTACCAGTGTAGCAAAGTCCTGCAACTGCAAGATCGTTGTCTGCCTCCATATCTCCTTATTAAAACCACTTTGAAACTTCCAGGCCTTTATCACCTCATCGGGTATCATGAACGGAGCGAATCGGGATAGCTCCTGAAATCTGGCAACATACTGCTGCACTGTTAGCGACTCTTACGTCAGGCTCATGAATTCCTCCATTTTTGCATTTCTGACTGTGGCCGAAAAGTACCGTTCAAATAATAACTCTCTGAAACAGGCCCACGTCATTCGCTATTGGTATCGGTCGGTGCTCCTCCATCTTCTTTACCGACACCCACCATCTTTTTGCCTCCCTTGACAACTTGAACGCTGCAAAGGTTACTTTCTACTTTTCTATGCAGTTTAGAACATCCAGGTTCTTCTTGATCTCCTAGATCCAATTCTCAGGTTGAATTGGATCTACACTTCCTATGAAAATCGAAGGCTTCAGCCCGGTGAACTGATTAATGGAGCATCCCATCTCAGTTATGGGACGGTCTTGCCTCCTAGTTGTTCGTACCATCTCAGCCATAAGCTGCTATTCGAAATCCCGCAATACACTCGTAGAGTCACTGCCAGCCTAATGACCAACACTGTAACGACCTCAAATTCCTTAACATAGAATGTAATATAATGAATGGAAAAGTCAACCCGAACCAGTGGGTAACGAGGACACTTGTCAATCATAGCGGAAACCTAAGCAGCAGCAATCATAAAATTGAAATCATCCATCAATCAAGAATAATACCAGAGTTTATTACAACATCATAATATTGTATTTATATACAACCTCCAAAATATCAAAATAACTCTAGAATCAAACACAAAATACTCCTGATCCTAGTACAAAATCTTACCCTCCTAACGGGGTAATATTGCTGACTCAACGGCGGCCATAACCCGCCGGTCACTCAGGGTCTCCTGAAAAATTAATTAATGTTGGGGATGAGACACATCTCAGTAAGGAAAAATAAACTAAATACAACTGTGTGACAACATGAACATTTAATACTATTATATATATACAATACATTTCATATATTAGTAAACATTCATCATAACATACTGGATTCTCATATACTCTCATATTCATTACTGAATCGTAACATACATAAAATATCTGTTATAACTGATAGTACTAAAAACATACCCAGGATAAATAACTAGCTAATGTCATGTATTACCCCCCATGATGGGTTGTGCAGCCCGAAGGTGGGACCCGACAATGGCTGGCTGACCACTATCGAATCAAATATGTCTGTAAGTACGATGAACCCGCCACACCTTGGTCCGGACTGCCAGGTGGACGTCTACACTTTACTGAAAGCCACATCGACTATCCATCTCCCACCCCCTCATGGGGTGGTTAGTACTAATCTGAACATAAATATCTAATCTATATAGCTACGGTACCGAGCTCCTGAACTGAACTAAACTAACATCTGGGTTCCGATAACATATAATACATGATTATATAACATCTTTCATAATTACGGCCTCGTGCCGAACATATCATAATTACGTCATTCTAAAAATAATCATTTTATCATGCATTTATAAGAATCATAATGTACTGTATACTTTCATAACTTCTCAGATCATACTGCATTTACATCATTATCATATCAAAATATTTCTCCACGTAAAATAATATTCATGCCACACATTTGTTGTATTAAAACCATACATTGCATTTTAAAATCGTACATTCTAGCATCTCATACATATATATATATATATATATATATATATATATATATATACACATTTCAACATATAGCAGAATTTTCTCAAACGTTCATTTTCTTTCGAAATCTATAGCTACAATACATGCTTTCCCGAAAATAACTTTTCTCATAGATAATATTAATTTGTATGAAAATGACTGCTTTAGTTTATTCCCTTACCTGACTACTGAGAAAGGCCCTAAAATATCTTGGTCTACCCCCTGTAGGATTTCCTGATCAATACCCTGAAACTGAAAACCCACAGTACTAAATTTCAGTACTTCCATGCATACATTATTTCCTATAACTACCATAAGACTAAATTTGGCTTAAAAAACCTTACTTTAACTCAGGGATGATTTCTAATTTGCTTTCACCAACAATCTGCTCCAGTAGATTTGGAGAGAACTTCCCCAGGAGTATCATGGTGACTTCGGATTGTCAATCTGGCTTAAATCTAACCCAAAATCAACGAGAGAGAGAGAGAGAGAGAGAGAGAGAGAGAGAGAACTGAAGGGAAGAGAGAGGAGAGAGAGATTACTTAACAATGAAGTTAAAACTCAGATTTTTGATATTTATAAAACAGGATTCATCGACGAGCCACGTCATTCGTCGACGAATCCTTCAATAATTTCGTCGACGAAATTTAGTCCTCGTTGACAAAATTTAGTCAGCTCAAAACTCTCTCGGTATTTCTTTGTCGATGAAATTATGTCTTCGTTGACAAATTCTCTTAAACCCTCATAGACGAATCCCCTGCATTCGTTGACAAAGCCCTGATGACTCCCCTCGGTTATTTCTTTCAAAGTGCGATGTCGTCGACGAACGCGAATAAGTCGATTTCCTCCTTCTGTTACTGTTTCCATTTTTATTCGGGTTGTCACAAGTACCCTCACTACTACTGCCCCCCATGTTGGCAGTATTGTCCCTGGATTCCATCCTGAAAAGCAATTGTGAACATCCCTTAGAAGGGTAATAGCCTAAGTATCAGCTAATGCTACCATACTATAGACTCAGTTCCCTAAATCCATATTCTTAATATTGACGTACTCCATTAATTTAACATTCTCATTCCAACTCAAGTTCTGCCCTTCCACTTGGAAACAAAACCATCAATAGATTGTTGTGATTTTCTGAACCTTTCGATTGATCCAAAAAAACACAGAAGTCTGTCAATGGATTTCTGTCTCTAGGTATACAAAGCAAAACTCAAACGTTTTAACCATATCCTAAACTTTGGTAAAGTCTAATCTACAGAACCTAGCAATCGAAGTTCTGAACATTTCCATAACCAGGCATTGTGAACCATATCACACTTTCGGCTGGTTAAGGTTCTGATACCAACTGTAACGCCCTTGCCCCTTATATGGCCCCAAAGTGCTACTACACCTGTATAATATGCCTGTCTCTGATAAACATGCATATACAACCCGCCTTGAATAGGAACGTATGGGTGATTCATACTAATCTGTAATCTTATGCACAACGAAAAACGTAAACATTCATATGGAATCTGTAAGACAAACCAAAGTTTCTAACTGACTTATTTCATACATACATCCATTACTTAAAACATAAATTGTTCTTACAATCCCCAAAAGATGTTATGAGCTGAGTCTATTACATAAAAAAAAACACTTATCGACTAGGACCGACGTCCTGTAGGACCCGAAAGAAAGGTTGTATGTTGGGGTAAGACACTTCTTAGTAAGGTGGAAGATATTACATCAGTGTGTGATCACATGCGTTTATTTCAATTGAAAGAAGATACATATAAGAAATATTCTCAATACTGTAATATAGGAGATATATAGACCTAAATCATATGATAGATGGTTTAGCATCATAACAAGCGAGAGTTCCCGAGGTTAGAGTAGGGTACAAGCCTATACACTATACGATCTCTCCGCCCGGTACTCAAACTTGTGACTTTTCCCACTTTAGTTTTCAAATCATAAATATGCATATTTAAAATGCTGTCCAACTTAGATACAATAATAACAAATGCCAACACATTACCCTTTGGCCTAAGGGTTATGCAATTTACTATAGTCTGACTAGTACCACCTGGTCTATTAATCCACTAGTGGCCACTCCAATATCCAGCCAACTATCTCGATACCCACACTAAAAATCATATATGTGGTTGCACTATATCCAATATATATGAAGAAACGGAACCGCACTTAACGTTGAGCTTTTTAAGGCTCTCTTATAACAGTGAGCTTTTTAAGGCTTTGGTATAATGGTGAGCTTTTGAAGGCTCTAATAGTAACAAGCTGCAGTTTCAAATATCATATATACAATTTACGTTAAAACGAATTAACTTGTTTCACATTCACAGATCACCTGTATAGTTCTAGTATTTACACAAACTCATTTAATCGTATTGTGGTATAAACTGGCACACACCCTCTCGGTTTAACCCTTTTTATGTATATAGCTTGGTATATAACTGGCACCAGTCTTCCACATTTCTCACATAGTAAAATGGAACTTCAGTTCCTATAGTTCATATAAGTATTAAAACAGATTTACATATTCCATTTCATATCATATGTCACACTCGTTTGATCAAAAATCCGCTATATAGTATATAACTCGATAAATATAATTTAAATGGAAAATAAATGATTTAGGCATCCCCTACGTTAAGATTAATGCAAATAAAAAAGTTTTGAAAAGTTTGGAGATCATACGCCAAAACCCTCATTTTTACCAAAATCGTAAAACTGACATTTATACCAGGTGAAACTTCGCAAATAAGCAGTCATTTCATACATATAAACATAAGTTAACTTTTTAGCGGTTTAGTTTTATAAAAAGATTGATGTAAACAAATCCTCTAACCTAAATCCTGAAAACAGAAATATGAATGGATCGGTCCAAAACAACAACCCATGATCCCCGAAACCTAAAAACCAAAGAACATTACTTCACTATAATCTTGACTACTACATAACTATCGAATAGAAAACGAAATCAGATCCTTACCTCAATTTTATGGAAGAACCCCAAAAATTTTTGAAACGATGATTTGATCTGCTATAACGAAAGAGATTCTCCTTCTGATCCACGTAGGAACCTTCGATCGTAGAAACCGATGACGAACGACGAAGGATCGTAGAGAGAGAGAGAGAGAGAGAGAGAGAGAGAGAGAGAGAGAGAGAGAGAGAGAGAGAGAGAACTCGCTGGTTCAAGAGAGAGAGAGTTTTTGGGTTTTCTTCACCCTTAAGCAACCAAAAATGATTTTTATAGAGACTTTGACCGAGTCAAATTCATCGACAAAGCGGTGCCTTAGTCGATAAACCAACCATTTAGTTCATGAATGAAGCTCTACCTTTGTCGATAAACCCCATCCGAATATTTTTTTTCTTGGTTCGCTTGGCATTTCTTCATCGACGACGTTCTGAATTTCGGCTACGAAGAACTGAAGGGACTTCGTTGATGAACATACTGCCTTCGTCGATGAACCCTACTATAATTCCCTTTTTACCCTTTTCTTATTTATTTTCTTTAGTTACGAGTTCGAGTCTCTACAATATAGCTTATACTTATGTTGCTTAACATAAACTATTTTTTTAAACATTCTATTTGTAATACTTCTAATATTTATAGGTATGTCTACGGTTTTTGTAAAGCTAGATATACCTCTCTTCCCAAATCCATCCCATGCTCATTCTTTGCCCATTCTTTTATTTAAAAAAAAATATAATTTCACCCCTCACCTTACAATTTTATAAATTCTATTTTTTTCCCAAAAATTTTCCTATAAATAGGAAGTTCTCAGCCTTCATTTTTCATACAAAATTTCCAAATGAAGAGAAAGATTAATGAGTAAAAGAATTAGTAATGAAAGGAGAATTTTTGTTATAATTAAAATTCTTGTACCACCCTAGGAAATGATATGCTTTGGAATGTAAAAAATAATAATAAAAAATAAAATAAAATAAATAATAATTAATTATAAAAATTAAAATTAAAATTTTAAAAATAAATTAAATAATTAAATGTAATAATATTTTAATATAATATAATATTTTATATATATATATATATATATATATATATATATAAAAGTATATATCTTGTTAACATTCTCAGGAAGTTTCAAAACTTCCTGGGAAAGCAAGTTACAGAGAGGTCGCCCCTAAGCAGCTCTCTCTCGTCTCTCCCTCGTCTCCTTTCCCACTCTCCTCAATTTCTTCTCCAATATTTGGCTGATCGGAAATCTAAAGATACCATTGGGTTCCTACCTTTGCCACCCACATTCCTACTGGAGCGGATTTGTCGTGGGAGCGGCGTAGGCATATCTCCTGGGGTAAGGCCAATTTTCACACTTACCTCAATTTTTTTTTAAATCTTAAGCCCAATTAATAAACGGAAATTGTCAGGAGATTCATGGGGAGATTCTTTATAATCTAATTGGAGCGAGTTTTTGAGTTGGAACTCTGGGGCACCAATCCTAAATCGGGGGTAAGTTTAACAATTTAGGCTTTTATATGTTATTTAGGGTATTCAAAACCTAGGAGAATTTTAGGAATAATTACTCAAAGAATTGTGATGAATAATGTGATAAAGTTTGAATTTTAGGGTTTCAGGGGTTTTAAATGCTGTGGGGCGTAGGTCGGGATTTTATCGGACTTTTTAGGAATCAGGTAAGGGGGATTAAATTAAGTTAGGATTTTATTAAACGTGAATTTATTAAATTGTTATATATTTATTTATTTAAAAATTTAAAGGTTATTTTGAAAACCAACCGTTTGAAATGAATTTTACAAACTTATGATGTATGGTATAATATTTTTGAATAAAATGAATGATAGAAAGTTTGTTTGTTTATATGGTTATGGTTATGTTTAAATGTGGAAATCGTGTGGCAGATGATTTAATTGGTATGAATTATTGTATATCTAGATTTGGGATTTTGAAATATTGAATTATTTGTGAAATTCTAAATTGTTTGAGAAATACTAGAAATGCTTGCAAAAAAACTATAACTATTTATGAAATGCAGGAGTTTGAAATCACGGCCAAAGGCTAAGATTATTATTTGACAGGTGAGGGTCGAGTTTTAATTGACGGCTATATGCTAAGTTGTATTTTGTGGTCGGGGGCCAAGTTTTTGGAATAACAAGAAATATATATGAATTGATATTTTATATGGTGATTTTTATTATCTAAATTGCATTATATGCTTTAGGAATCTTGGGGACCAGTGTATTGTGAGTGCGGTACCGTTGCTAGTTAGACCATGTGCACCCACACTATCTGGATAGAAGTGTAGGGGGTCCAACTGACTGCCTGTGTGAGGTTGAAGTAAGGGCGTCAAACTTGTAACTTTGCTGTGGATGCTTGCAGATGTATTTGCAGAGGATGTTGTTTCTTTGACTTTGTTTCGGCTGATCACCTAGGCTTAGTCCGTCCTTCAGGCCGCATAACCCGTGCCATGGGGAAAGTAAATGGCGTGTTTGTCAGAAGAAGTGTCTTATATGTATATTTGTTAATTTATGTGAACACGAATAATTAATAAGATAACTTCGAGAGCTTACTGAGAAAGGTGAGTGTCGTAATAGCAGTAATGATATTAGAGCAGAGGGAAACTACTTGTATAGGTGGGTAATCTTTCCTATCCTCTACTAATTGTGTGTGTGAGTGTAAAATAAGAATGATTTCATAAATGTGTTTATCTACTTAGTGAATTGGTTATTTTTTGTACACTAAATGCATGTTGGCCACACACTGACATTAACTTAGCATTTCCCTTACTGAGCTGTGCCTCACTCTACTTTACAAACTATTTTTTTAGGAAATTTCGGGAAACGTTCTTAGCAAGTTAGAGGGGCTGAGACGGTAGTATAGTTTTTTGTATGTGGTGAGTGTAATTTGAATTGGTTTTTGTATAAGTATAGTACATTGATTTGTAATAAGGATTTTGGAACCTTTTTGTATATAAAGGTAGTATAGAACTTTGGTAATGAAATTTTGGAGATTGTATCTTTTATTTTTGCTGCATATTATATGATGACTTGGGTATCAGGTACACAAACGTCACTAAAGTAGCACCCCGGGCCCCACGTGGCGGGTCGCGACGTTACAATTCTCACTCGCACACTTTTTCTGATACCATTTTTAGAGATATTCGTTGTGATCGTATCACAAGGTTAAGTAAGAGGTAAGTAAATTTGATTATGTTAGATTTTTATTAAAATTTAGGCTTGAATTTATTTGTAAGTAAATTTTGATTATGTTTGTTATTTTTCATAAAATTTACGTGAGTTTATTTTTACGTATATTTAATTATACCATTTTTATCTTTAATTTATTCTTACGTTATATATTTCATGAAAATATGAGAAAAAATGAGATTTTTATAAATTATATAATAAGATGTTTTCAAAACCTCTTATGGTTCAGACGATACATAAATTACGAATGCTCAGTACCGTAACTTAAAGTTTAAATGGATCAGAGTGCACCTACACTATTTATAAAGTGGTTTTATACGATAGTGAATTTCTCCTGAATGCACACCAGGATTGTACCAGAATTTAATAGGGAAAATTTCACTTAATGGTGATTTACGTTGATTTAGTTTGACCGACTAGCCATCTAAATCTAGTATTTGAACCGCACAACCCAATCATAGAGGTAAACATGACTTACGACTAACATAAACATGACTTACGGCTAACAGGCTTAAGGGTGATTTTTTTTTTACAGTATATGTATATATATATATATATATATATATATATATATATTTAATTACGTGTACAAAACTATTGATAATTTGAATAAAAAATATATGTTTATGTGAACAGAGCCATTTTTGTGCCTAAATGATGATCTAAAGGAAACGTGTAAGGAAATGTATATATGTATATAATTAAATATTATAGTTACAGTTTTAAAGTAAAAAATTTAATTTAACAATTACAGTATATGGTTATAAAATTTTATTATTGTAGTTGATGACAAAAGTTTTATGTAAAAGTTTTTAAATTTACATTTATGTTAAAAGCAGTTTTGAAGTTATAATTTTAAATGTTATTTTATGAAATTATAATATTATGAAAATTCATTTTGACCACACACTAATAATAATTTTATTATTACTTATTGAGCGTCGTTTCACTCAAATCGTTATTTTACATTTAAGATAATTTTAAAGAGTATACCAAAATTTTGGCATATAAAGTGCATGAACGAGAGCAAAAAGAGTAGAGTAAAATAAAAATTTAGTATAATACAATTTAAAATATGTCTGTATATTTTAAAATTTTAGAAATTTGCATTTTAATAGTTGAGACATATATTTGTAAATAAAGTTAATTAGTATTCTAGTAATAAAAATAATCTAAATTTATTTGGGTTCACTGAAAATTTTATATAGAAGAACCCACTCGATTCAGGTCCTTATAGATATAGTGCAACAAGTTAAATAAACTCATTTGATAAAATGATCAAGAATAAATGAATTTTGCTCACAAGATAAATGAATCATGCTCATAAGATAGGTGAGTGATGCTTATAAAATATACAAGCTCTACTCACAAGATTAACGAGCCTCACTCTTAAAGCAAATGACATATGCTCATATAAGACAAATGAATCATGCTTATAAGATAAATAAGTCCTATTGAGTTCATAATATATTTTATGGATTAGATTTTTTATTATATTCAAATTTTAAAATTTAAATTATAATAAAATGACCAAGTAAATTTAGAATAAATTAATGCACATATAATAAAATTTATAAAAATTATCTTTTGGTTATTTTAGTAACTTACACCTTAATATATTAAATTAACTTTCATAGACTAATCTCTAATTATATATAAAAATTTAATTAAAATAAAAATAAAAAATCATGTGAATTTATAACATATTTAATATATACGCACCTTAAATTTATAAAAAAATGTTTTTAGCTGTGCTGTCAATACTTTAACATTCAAAATTCAATTTTATGGGTCAAATAAATATTTATGTAGTTAATTAAAATATAAAAATAAAATGAATACATGAATTTAAATTATAAATATCTAAAAATTATATATATATTTTAAAATTTTAGGGGTGGTTTTTACAATGTTGATTTGTTTGTTCCTCTTCTCCTCAATCTCGCTTCGTGGCAGATCTCTCTCTCTCTCTCTGGTTATAGCTGATCAAGACCCTTCTCTCTTCTCTTCCTGGGCGACGCTACCAGGTACTTCTTCTTCTTATTCTTCTTCTTCTTTTTCTTCTTCTTCTTCATCATCATCCTTTTCCTCATCACGAATCTTCCTTTTGGCATCTCTTCGTCTTCACAAGAAGGAAGTTTGCCCCGATCTGTTTTTTTTTTTTCGGCTACCGAATATAGCTTAATTTGCCCGTTGCCGGGAAATGATCTACTGCTTGGACGTGTGGAAGTTGAAATTTCATGCTTACTTGTGAATTGATGTCATCTCTGTTGCACTTGCTAGTTGGAAATTTACGACTCTATTAACATTTCAAGAGTACGATTATGGATTTCTTCTTCTTTTTCTTTGTTTTACAGTTCACTTGTAAACTAAGAAGGGGGCGTTTTGTTTGAACTAAATAGGTTTTTAGATGAGACTGGTTTACTAAATGGGCTTTCTGTTAAGATGTGGGTTGTGTTTGTGTGGACATCTGAAGAAGGTCTGAGTTTTCTGTAATTATTATTATTTTATTCTGGGGAAGGCTGAAACATAGTTTGGAATTTTATTTTTTGGTTTAACTTTTCCGTGTTTATATAAGTTCCTTCAATTCGCAAGTTGAATTGTTGTTTATTTGTTCTGTCATTCATTTACTATTAATGTGCTATAGTTGGAACAAGTTGTGTATGCTGGAATTGAGGTGATGGTCCTCTTGTACAGTTTGAAGCTTGCTTTTACAATTTGCGACGGATGTGGTGGCTATTTGAAATTGGTCTCGTTATGCATCGAAAACCATTTTGAGATTAATTGGCTCTAATTTGTGATGCTTTTTTGTACATATAGATCATATATGTCATCCATGTTGTTTTTGTTCTGTGAACCTGGTCTTATAGTGTACTGTCCTGTTCTATCTTATTACAGAAATGTATAATAATGTAGGAGCCCAGCCTGGGGGCCTGAGACCACCGGCAAACCCACAGACAAGTCCATTTGGGAATGCATTCTATGGAGCTGGTTCTGGTCTTATTCGAGGTGGACTTGGTGCATATGGAGAGAAAATTTTAGGGTCGAGCTCAGAGTATGTGCAAAGCAATGTAAGTGGCAGGTGAAGGCTTAAAATTCATGTATTTTTGGGTATGTGAATGGGTGTGTGTACATATGTACAAGTTATGAATGATATCTGTCACAGCACAGTGATTTATTAGTTGGATCCAATTTTATGACAGATCATCTATTTTTATGGTAGGAGATTCCATGCCATTGAGCGACCTTGTGTATTGCACTCAGAGCTCTTTAGTTCTTGATCTTTTAGAGTGATGAACCCACTTTTCGTTTGTTTTATTCATCTTTTTTTCTGGGAGAGGAAAACAGGCCAAATAGTTGGGAGAGAAGCTCTGTTGTACTTTGTAGTGCTGAGTGAAGGATTGTCCATTTCAAATGATAACTTTAGGAAATGCAGAAATTTGGGGAGTATGTATTATTTCTAATCATTTAAGAAATAAAGGTGACTTTGTCTTTAAATGTCATGTAATCTAAATCTCAAGGGACAATTAAACCACTAGCAGTGAATGTATTCAGAAGCTTAATTATGCATTCTGATGTGTATTTCTATTGGCATACAAAATTTGCATTCCAACCAAAAAAAGTTACAAAATTTTCTACAATAGAAGTGGGACTTCTTCAGTGTGTAGAACTTTTTCAGGATTGAAGCTCCAACAAACATGGGTTTGATGAATGGGTTGGACTTCCATCCCTGCGTATATTTGGGTCATTACTTTCCAATTGGTGTGCTATAAGCGGGTACTATAGCCTGATAAAATGAGTTTTATGCCTTTATCTTGTAGCTAATAATATAATATTATTTCTAAATTTTGCTGTCCTCAGGTCATTTTTGAGCGAGTTTGGATGAAGTTGTCATATTTTCTCAATTTATTACTTTAGGGCCTTATTAATCCATAATTTTTTCCCTTGATGGCAGATAAGTAGGTACTTCTCGGATCCTCAATACTATTTCCAAGTGAATGATCAATACGTGCGAAACAAATTGAAAGTTGTTCTATTTCCGTTCCTCCACAGGGTAGGTTTCAACCTGTTTATGTTTTCTTTTAATTGGCACATTCTTTCTTATCTGCTAATCACCTCTTTCTTATTTTCCTTCTGCCCAGGGGCATTGGACAAGGATAACTGAGCCAGTGGGTGGCAGATTGTCCTACAAACCCCCAATTTATGACATTAATGCTCCGGATTTGTACATCCCATTCATGGCCTTTGGCACTTACGTGGTTCTTGCTGGCTTATCGTTGGGTCTTCATGGGAAGTAAGAATTCAGAACATCAAGTTTTTGTATATTTCTTTACAATAATGTTGTTTTTCACTTTGGATGAGGTGGAAGCACAGATAATCATAACTGTTTTACTTTTTTCTATTACCAATTAAGGATGTTTTGTGCTTTTTTTTTTTTTTTTTTTTTGTGTTTTTATTTTGAGTGGAGTGGGGGTAGGGAAGCGAGAGGTGGGGGTGGAGGTGCTGTTAGCTTTTAAATGAAATTGTCTATTCAACTTGGCAGAATGGGCTAGGTTAATCGGTTAGGTTCCTAACTTAGTAGAACAGTGTTTATGGGTCAGAACATTTCACTAATTCGTGGAGGAGCAGAACAATATTCATGGATCAGAACACTTTCCCTAATCTATGGGGGATCAAAACACTTTTCAGGGATCAAAAAACTTTTCATGGATCATTTAAGTGAAAGGGGAATTGAAAAAGGTTTCAGTTGGCTAATCTTTCTGAAAGTACTCTGCCGAATAGATGCCCCCTTCCCCCCGCTGTGGCGACATTTAATATTTGGCTCTATTTTTTATTTCAAGGCTGTGGGTGGTGTTAGAGGGATGGTGTGGTGACATTAGGAAAGTTAAATAATGGAGTGGCAGCAATAATCATGGAACTTGTTTTGCATTATGAAGTGGAATGTCAGCTTTTGAAGCAGTTGAAAGTTCTCTATCAAATCCTGTTGTTTCTTTATCTTTGCAAAATGATTCTTCCTGTACTGGATTTCTTCCATGATTTTGAGGAAAGTTGATTCTGCCTGTAACTGTTTTTTTGTACTTGGGTGACTCTAACTCCCTCTCGAGGTCCTTACTAGTATATTTCTTCGTTGCGTATCCAAAAAAAAGAGAAGGAATTAATGAGGGGTAGTAGTGTTGCTTAGAGAGGTTATTTGTAGTAATTCTTAGCTATTTGGGGCTGCAAAGTTTGATAGAGAAAATGATACAAATCATCTTGTTAGGTGCACGACTTTGATGAGGTCCAAAAGGGATGGAGGACTGGGTCTTGGTAATTTAGTGTCCAAAAACATTTCTTTGGCGGGGAAGTGGTTGTGGCACTTTCCCTTTAGAACCTAACTCTCTTTGGCTTAAGGTAATCCGCACTCCACAGTAAATTTGAACTCCTTCAAAATGGGTGGAATGCTATAGTTGGGTACGGTCATGGGTCCAACTCTGGTGATGTATTGTCTGCTTTGGTCTATTGGTCTCACTGGTTTGTCCTATAAAAGGCGCCTCACTTAGTTGGAACTCAAACCCTTCTTATAAGCCCAAGATCTCCATAGTTCACATTTGATGTGAGATTGTGACAGATTCTCCCATCCAATTTCTGACGCCCTTGTCAGCGTGATTTTCCTAGTACACATCTGATGTGAGACCATGAGATAGGCTCTCTCGTCCAATCTTTGACGTCCTCGTCAAAGTGGCTTACACCTCTATGTCGGATCCGCTCACATGATCGTACGCTAAGGGCGGATCCACTCGCATAATAGTAGCCCTAGGGTGGCGCTGATACCAAATGTAATGGTCTTGGACCCAACTCCGATGAGGTATTGTCCGTTTTGGCTCACTGGTCTCACGGGTTTGTCCTATAAAAGGTGCCTTAATTAGTTGGAACATAGACCCTCCTTATAAGTTCAAGATCTCCCTAGTACACATCCGATATGAGAACATGAGACACCTTAATTAGTTGGAACCTAAACCCTCCTTTTAAGTTCAAGATCTACCTAGTACACATCCGATATGGGACCATGACATTGGGGCTAGTGTTATCTATTCGAGTCCTTGGAAATTTGTGTCCCAGATTTATTGATATTTTTCCCCTCATGGTTAAGGTTGATAATGGGGGGAGAATTTGTTTCTGGGAGGATCATTGGATTGGGGAGGCTCCTTTAGCTACCATGTATCCTTGCCACTTTCGTTTATTGCCTCTTTGATACCGCTGTTTTTGCTTTCTTCTTGTTGCTAGAGTGTGAGCATTCTCGGGATTTTCATTCTATCACAAATATTAATGAGAGACCAATGAGCCTAACCTTTTGATTAGTTTTCTTCATTTGTTTCAGATCCATTTGGTGAGTGACAATAGAGTTTGGGGTTTAGACGCCTCTGGGTATTTTTCTTGTAAGTCTTTCTTTTCGCATTCTCATATACCTAGTGCTACTCCTTTTGCTCCCTTCTCTATAATTTGGAAAGTTAAGTGCCTGTTTATTATTCATGCAGTTGCCTGTTTTCTGTTTTTGTTGCCTTGAGATTTTTAAAACGATGAAAGAAATGTGTTTAGTCCCATTTTTTATGCTCAAAAAGAAAAATGTGTTGCTGCAACGTGCTGTAATTTTGAAAACCTCAAATTGTGGTTTTTGTCGTTTTTCCCAACTCGTTGCCTCTCATATTTTTCATTTTTTCTTGTTTAAAAAATTGCAGGCCAGCATATCAGCGACCACCCCATTTTCGGCATGGACTCCATCTCTTGTCAACAGACAGCAAAAGCTTTGCTGTCCACACTCGTTTCCTTATTTCAGCCCACAATTATTTCCTTATTTCTCCATTCATTATTCTATACAGTAAGCATTCATTATTTGACAGATTATAGTTTACATGTATAGGGCTAGAATCATGCGGGAACTTATTTGCTTTCCATGTATAGCATTCTTGTAAAGTCTATATATATAATATACTGAACTCAAGGCCAGACAGATCGACCATTCACACAATACTTATACATGGTATTAAAGTTGATTGCTAATTTTTTCTTTTCCCTCAAATTTTTTTCTTGGTTTCGGAGGTGTCTCTCATGCCTTTCGGTCAAGTGTGTGTTGACTAGTGCTGCACCCAACAAATTTTTTTGGATATTTCTTTGACTGTTGTGGGTCTGTTCTCTTCTAGGATTTTTTTTTTGGTTCTCTGGTTTTCGGTATTTTTGAGGCTTGGTGGTTGTCGGAGCAGCCTTAATCTTGATTTCTCGGCAACTCTGTGATAGAGTAGCTGTCGGAACAGCTTTTTGTTGTTGTTTTCGGTGACTCTCTGTCCTTGTAATTCTCAAAACAGTAGTCTGAGGGTATTGGAGGTGTTACGTGACGTTCCTCTATAGTTTTCTTGGTCCATGATTTATTTTTTTAGTGCAGGCAAGTCGATCTCAATTTTCTATGCACCTGTGCTGATTTATTTTTGGGCTTCTTGATTTTTTGGTACTGTTTGTCTTTCGGCACAGTTTGTTTTTGGTTATTTTGTTTCTGTCTTGGCCTTTTTTTTCTCCTTTATTTAGCATGGACTCCGCACCTATGTGTGTCAAGTTTACAGGCAACAATTATTCTACGTGGGCTTTTCATTTTGAACTTTTCCTTAAGGGAAAAGATCTTTGGGGTCATATTGATAGCACGGATTGTGCACCCAATCCTGATAAATCCAAGGATTCAGCGTCATCTCCTTCATGGGTTGTGCTTGATGCTCGGATTATGTCTTGACTTCTTGGCTCAGTTGAGCCACATATTGTCCCCAACTTGCGGCCTCATCACACCACTCAATTCATGTGGACTTAAAGAAAGTATATCATCAAGATAATGTTGCCCATCGTTTTCGGTTAGAGCATGCGATTGCCATGTTTCAACATGACAATTTTTCCATTCAAGACTATTATTCGGCATTTCTGACTCTTTGGAACGAATATTCTGATTAAGTTACCGCGGATGTTCCTGTTGCCCCTTTTTTCATTATTCAACGTCTTCATAAGACTAGTTGTCGTGATCAGTGAGTATGAATCTGTTCGCTCTTCTCTGCTGAATCGCGCTCTTGTCCCTTCTCTTGATGTTTGTTTTGGTGAGTTACTTTATGAAGAACAACGACTTAGTACTCAAGTTACTCTGGAGCAATGACACCAGTTCAAAAAGAAAAGAAATTGAGAGAGATGTCAACTGACAGCAAAAGCTTTGCTGTCCTCACTTATTTCCTTATTTAAGGAATAATAGGAATATGGTTTTCTTTGCACTCAGTCACAGAGTTGTCGAGAAATCAAGATTAAGGCTGCTCCGACAGCCATCGAGCCTTAGAAATGCCGAAAAGTAATATGGTCTTTCTTTGCACTCAGTCATAATCAGGTTTATGGTGTCAAGAAAGATTGCTCCAGAGTAACTTGAATACTAAGCCGTTCTTCTTCACAAAGTGACTCACCAAAACGAACATCAAGAGAAGGAACAGGAGAGCGATTCAGTAGAGAAGAGCGAACAAATTCATACTTGGGGTAGAGTTTCATAAGAAACTGATCACAACGACTAGTCTCGCGAAAACGTTGAATAATGGAAAGAAATGCAACAAGAACATCCGTGGTAACCAGATCAGAATATTTGTCCCAAAGAGTTAGAAATTCCGAATAATAGTCTTGGATGGAATATTGTCATGTTGAAACATGGCAATCGCATGCTCTAACTGAAAATGATGGGCACTGTTATCTTGATGATATACTTTCTTTAAGTAAGTCCGCATGGATTGAGCGGTACGATGAGGCCGCAAGTTGGGGACAATATGTGGCTCAACCGAGCCAAGAAGCCAAGATATAATCCGAGCATCAAGCACAACCCATGAAGGAGATGATGCTGAATCCTTGGATTTATCAGGATTAAGTGCACAATCTGTGCCATCAATATGACCCCAAAGATCTTTTCCCTAAAGGAAAAGTTCAAATTGAAAAACCCACATAGAATATTTGTTGCCCATAAACTTGGCACCCATAGGTGTGGAGCCCATGCTAAATAAAGGGAAAAAAAGGCCGAGATAGAAACAAAATAACCAAAAAACAAACTGTGCCGAAAGACGAGCAGTACCAAAAAATCGAGAAGCCCAAAAGTAAATCAACATAGGTGTAAAGAAATCCGAGATCGACCTGCCTGCAAAAAAAATAAATCGCGAACCAAGAAAACTGCAGAGGGACGTTGCACAACACCTCCAATACTCTCAGACTACTGTTCCATGAATCACAAGGACAGAGAGTCACTGGAAACAACAACAACAGGCTGTTCCGACAGCCACTTAGTCACAGAGTTGCCGAGAAATCAAGATTAAGGCTTCTCCACCACCGAGCCTCAGAAATATTGAAAATCGGAGAACCAAAAAAAATCCTAGAAGAGAGCAGACCCACAGCAGCCAAAGAAGTATCGAAAAAAAATTGTTGGGTGGAGCACTGGTCAACACAGACTTGACCGAAAGGCATGAGAGACATCTCCGAAACCAAGAAAAAAATTTGAGGGAAAAGAAAAAATTAGCAGTCAGCTCTAATACCATGTCAAAGTATTGTGTGAATGGCTGATCTGTTTGGCCTTGAGTTCAGTATATTAAATACATAGACTTTACGAGAATGCTATACATGGAAAGCAAGTAAGTTCCCGCATGATTCTAGCCCTATGCATGTAAACTATAATCTATCAAATAATGTATGCTAGCTGTACAGAATAATGAATGGAGAAATAAAGAAATAATTGTGGGCTGAAATAAGGAAAGAAGTGTGGACAGCGAAGCTTTTGTTGTCCGTTGACATCTCTCTCAATTTCTTTTCTTTTTGAATTGGTTTGCATCTGATGATGATGAACTTGAGAGGAGTTTGAGGTCATCTGATACTGTTGGTTGGCTCAGACCTGGAAGTGATGCCCTCCCCCCCCCCCAAGGCCATACTTATGCCATCGCCTTTGTTACTTTGCGTTGGCGTTGTTACTCTTGATTGGCTTATATCTAGAGGAGATGGCCTTGCCACTGCACTGCTCCTTTGCTGTTGAATCATAGCCAATGTCGTCACACTCAAAAGATGCCGTAGATTTGCCATGTTGTCTCGTTCTATCTCTCTGCATGAAGACCCTGTTCCCTTTCCCCTTTTTTCTTGATTTTGTCATCCCAAACAAGTTTCATTTTTTGTTTTTGTTTTTAATTTCTGTTTCTAAAATTTTTGACAATTATATCAAGCACACTCCAAACTCCCTTCTAAGATGGCCTTTATGCGCACAAGGACTTTGGAAAAAATTAATACCAATGATGACTTGCTTCAGAAGTGAAGACCTAATAAGTTTCTGTTTACTGATGTGTGTCCTATGTTTTAAGGGTGTGGAGAGTTGATTGTGTTGTTTTTTACATTGTCACTTATGCTGGACCACTCGGACTAAGTTGTTTAGTATGCTTAAAGAGAGTTGGGCGTGCTCTTCCTTTTTAGAGGCGTTTTGTGCATTCAGTGCATTTAGGGAAGGAGAAGGAGAGAGGCTTTGTGGTGGTGTTTGTTTATGGCTATCTTTTGGTGCATATGGATGGAAAGAAATGCCAGAATTTTCAAGATATGGATACTTATATTGTCTTACATTGGTATAGAGTGGCGTTTCTTGCCTCACTGTGAGCTTCACAAATGGGTTTTTTTGGCATTTACCATTGGGCGATCAACATTGGGATTTGGTTGCTTTAATTCTGTAGAGCTGTTTTGCCATTATTTGTTTTTTGGTTTTTGTATTGTTTTTTATCTTCTTTTCTCTTGGAGGATATCTTATCCTCCCTTTTTCTTTCTTTTGTACTCTCTCTCTCGCTAATAAATTACTTTGCTTGATATATATATATATATATAAATGATATGGCAATTACAGTTGCAGCTTGCAACATTTGCTAGGCTCTTTTATGGTGATAGTGTTGACAGGAATGGTGTTATTGCCTATTGAGTTGGAGGTGGTGGGAATTGTGGTTTGTGATTGGTGGTAGTCATATGGTACTAGGAGATGATATTTTGTGTGTGTGTGTGTGAATATGAGAGGGGGAGGTTTGGGGTGGGGAGAGAAAAGGAAAACAATTATTTGTGTGCTAAATATTCAAATAAAATTGTTTATTTAATATTTCATCTCACATTTTTTAAAAAGAAGATTTATAATGCATGCATGTAGCACATGCATCACTTTGGTCACATTTTTAGAGAATTGGATTGTCTATATGGTTCTTTCTCATGCTTGCTGTTTTTTCATCGATGATAGAGAATGTAGCTACTGTTGTATTTTTCTTTCTTTCTTTGTCTTTCTCAATTACCTGATGGGTTACTTTATGTATAAGGTAAATTTGAAAAATAGAGGAGATGATATTGTTTGTGTATGTGTGTGTGAATATAAGAGGGGGAGGGTTGGGGTGGAGAGAGAAAAAGAAAACAATTATTTGTACACAATATCCAAATAAAATTGTTTATTTAATTTTTTAAATAGAATTTTTTTTTAAATGTATGCATGTAGCACAAACATCACTTTGGTCACATTTTTTGAGAATAGGATTGTCTATATGGTTCTTTCTCACCCTTGCTGTTTTTTCATCGATGATAGAGAATGTAGCTACTGTTGTGTTTTTCTTTCTTTCTTTATCTTCCTCAATTACCTGATGGGTTACTTTATGTTTAGGGTAAATCAGAAGAATAGAGTTTTACTCTATTCATCACAAGAAAACCATCCCAAGCAATTTTCACAACTGATGTGGAGTCACATGATTTGGAGCTGTCTCCTCTGCTATGTTATTGTAGTTATAGGGCGCTAGCTCTTCACTTATTGGAATAAGTTGACTTTTTGACAGTCAATAAATTCCAGTAGTCTTAGGGTTCCACATTACTTTTGAAATTATTTTTCTTGTGATGAATAGAGTTCTCCCAAAAACCATAATTTTGATGCAGGATAGCCTTTGAAAGTTTGAGACTAGTAGTTTTATTGCTGAGGAAGGATATTGACTAGGAGAATTTATTCGATGTTGACTAGGAGAATAAATTCAGGAGTAAGGAAAGTTCTTGAAGAACAATAGTGTTGGAGTGGAATAGATGTTCTGCACTTAAAAACTAGAAAGTCTAAGAAAGGAACATAATTTCATTTTATTCTGAAAATCTACCTGCAAGCTTATTATTACATTCCCATGGATCAGACCTTTATTTACTTGGTCACTAAATCACTTAAACAACAAAACCCAACAATTAAATTCCTTATGGTATTGCCACAGAACATTAAAAAATATTTCAATATGGCAATGTGAGTTGCCAAGTTGCTATAGGTTACAATAACTTGTCATAGTTTAGCTTATGAGGAAAACAAATGTGTCAAGTTGCCAATTATTAGTAACACTGATGCCTAATATATGTCCACTAATTAAGTTGTTTAAAGCTATCTTCCTCTGGGTTATGCTAATCCTAGTATTATGAAAATCCCAATAAACCCAAATTTCTGCTAATTAATTTGCCTAGCTTCAAATTGAAAGAAAAAAAAAAAAAAAAGTGAGTTGCCAAGTTGCTATAGGTTACAATAACTTGTCATAGTTTAGCTTATGAGGAAAACAAACATGTCAAGTTGCCAATTATTAGTAACACTGATGCCTAATATCTGTCCACTAATTAAGTTGTTTAAAGCTATCTTCCTCTGGGTTATGCTAATTCTAGTATTATGAAAATCCCAATAAACCCAAATTTCTGCTAATTAATTTGCCTAGCTTCAAATTGAAAAAAAAAAAAAAAAAATTGAAGAAATTGGTTGGCATTGTACTTTAAAAAAAATATTGACAATGAATGAAAAGGCATCTTTACAGGGAGTGTTCTAGTGTAGAACTCCTAAAGTTTAAACTATTCTCCTAAATATCCATTTAATGAAAGCATCTTAATACAAGTAAGAGAACTTTTATGTGGGTTAATTGTGTAACTTTAAAGCCAAATGCGATCGCTCATGGTCTTGCCCTAAAACTTCGTACTAGGATCCACACACTTCTTTTCCTCCTCCTGCTTAACCATCCCAGCAAATGATGTTGCATTGCAAATGAACAGCATTCTCATCTCTTCGTGCTGTACTTTGCGGCCAATAGTTTGTGGATAGGTGGTTTTCTTACTTTAGAGAGTTGAATCTCTCCAAACTCTTTGGAAGCTCCCTTGCTTATGCTCCCAATGAGGTTTAGTAGAAAACGTTCATGGGAGTTGATCTAGACGGACACATTGTAAAGGACGCGATAAAGGTTATGAGAGGATTCATAAAGTTCATTATTATGGAGGTAAAATGCATATTGTAGACTTCGCCATATCATCCAATCTTGTTATAATGAATACCTATTTTAAGAAAAGAGAACTTTTAATAACCTTCAAGAGTAGACAAAATAAAAGTCAAATTGATTTTTTCTTATCTAGGAAGGGATATTTCTTATCATGCAAGGATTGTAAAGTTATCTTGGGTGAAAGTTTGACTGCACAACATAGTGTTCTAGTGTTAGATATAAGTACTAAAAAATTGAAGAAAGAGAGTGACATAAATCAGTGCAAGAGAACTAGTTGGTGGAATCTGTGGGGAAAAATATAGTAAAATTTAAAAATAAAATGTTCAAAGAAGGTGGTTGGACAATAGGAGATAAGGTAGATGCAAATACTCCGTGTAGTTGGATGGTTAGCTATATTAACAAGATAGCAAAAGAAATTCTAGGTGAATTTAGGGAAATATTCTCAGTCAATAAAGAAAGTTGGTGGTGGATCAAGAGGTCCAAAAAGCCGTAAAGTCAAAAAGATTTTGGTATAAAACTTGACGAAATTGGAAAAATATAGAATACTTTGAAAAATACAAAATGCAAGAAAATGCAAAAAAGCCATTAGTGAAGCTAAACATAGAACTTGTAAAAATTTATATGAAAGACTAGATACAAAAAAAGGGGAAATAGACATTCAAACTTGCTAGAGTTAGAGAGAGAAAGGGCAAGGACTTGTATATGTAGAATGTATACAGATTAAGGATGATAATGTTTTAGGTAAGGAAGAAAATATAAAAAAGAGATCATAACAACAACAATAACAAAACCAAGCCATAAGTCCCACTAGGTGGGGTCGGCTATATGAATCATTTTCCGCCAATTTATGCGATCATGGATCATTTCTTTTGACAGATTCAGGGCTATTAAATCTTAACTCACTATCTCCTCCCAAGTTATTTTAGATCTACCCCTACCCCTTTTAATGCCCTTCACAGTAACTAACTCACTTTTCCTCACTGGTGCACTATGTGGCTTACGTTACAAGTGTCCATACCATTTGAGTCGTCTCTCCTTTATCTTATCATCTATAGGAGCTACACCTAACTTACTGCGAATATTGTTCATTTCTTAATTTATCGTTCAATGTTATACCACTCATCCATTTAAGCATTTTCATCTCGGTAACTTTTACTTTTTGGATATTATGTTTCTTCGTCGCCCAACATTCCGATCCATATAGCATAGCTGGTCTTATAGCTGTCCTATAAAACTTCCCTTTCAATTTTAAGGGTATTCTACGATCACAAAGCACACTTGAAGCACTTCTCCATTTTACCCAACTTGCTTTAACTCTATGCATTATATCATCTTCAATTTTTCCCTCAGCTTGCATAATAGATCCAAGGTATCGAAATCTACAAGTTCTATTTATTTCTTCATCATCAAGTTTAACTTTGTCTCCAATATTCCTCCTATCATTACTAAAATTACATTTCATATATTCTGTCTTATTTCTACTTATCCTAAAGCCTCTAAATTCCAAAGCTTTTCTCCATAATTCTAACTCAGCCTCTATTCTGCCCCTAGTTTCGTCAATTAATACGATATCATCTGCAAATAACATACACCATGGAACCTCCTTTTGAATACTCTTAGTCAATTGGTCCATCACTAAAGCAAAAAGATAAGGGCTTAAAGCAGATCCTTGATGTACACCTATGGTGATTGGAAACTCTCTAAATTCTCCATCTATAGTCCTTACGCTAGTCATTACTCCATTGTACATATCCTTAATGACATCGGTATATGTTGGAATTGGTGTATTCCCAAGAGGGGGGGTGAATTGGATATTTAAAAATTTTCTCCTAGGTCAATTGAAATTCCACAAACAGTATTACACAAATTTAGGATCTTTCTATATAATTAGAAACCCAATTAAATATTCAAACAATTAAACACATGTATAGCATATAATAAATCAAACTTAAAACATACATGCGCTGCAATTGAACGTGCGGAAAAAAAATAGGGGGCCGACAAAATTTTTTTATCAGGGTTCGGCCAATACTGCCTACGTCCCTGCCTCTAACTCGCAAGCCCGATGATTCCACGAATGCTCACTTGCGGGTGGAGCGACACCGATTACAACACCTTACAGGATGGTGCATCTAGTTCTCCTAACCGAGTTTGAACCAGTTCGGGACTTTCTTAACCAGGTTTAAGTCTATCCGGCGCTCTCCTAACTGAGTCTGAGCAATTTAGGACTTTTCATAGGGCAAGTCTCCCTCTTTCGACCACACGTCGGAATACAACAAATATTCAATTTGTGTACAATAAAGATGCTTCTTACACTAAGCAGATATGTACTCCAATATATTCAATGCACTCACAGATGATGGGAGTTTAGGCTCAAGTGATATCTTGTTAATACAATGTATCAACTCACTACAATATGTATATCTATATGTATATGTGTGAGTGAGTGAGATCCTTGATTCTAGATGGTATATTCACAATATAAATGATCAAAGAATCTTAACAACCCTAAACAAATATCTCAATAATACTTTTCAAATATGAAGCACAATGGATATTAGGGTTTAAGCTTGCTAGAAGATATTTTGTCAGAATCACGAAGCAAGCTTATGAATCTTGCAATAAGGATGCAAGATCTCAAGCTATGGAAGGTTTTTCCCAATCAAATATTTATAAGTAAAATTCTATGGGAAAAGCATTTAAGCTAACTCTCAACAATCAGTATTAACAAATGCAAATATAGGAGAGAGTTTAAGCTTCTGATTATGCTTTGAAAATCTCACAATAAAATCTACTCGACCTAACTTCAAGATGCAATTAAGATGCAAATAAGAAGGTGAGATCTAAGTTCTCTTTCTAGAAAGATATGCAAGCAACAATATGAAAGAGAGTGAAAAGTTTTGCTTGTATGTGAGTAAAAATATCAAGATTAGCACAAGAATTTTAGAGAGAAAATATTCCTAATTAAAAATGCTAATCACCCTTAATTTGACCAAATGAAGGGGTTATTTATAGAATTCCCATAAAATATAACCGTTGGGGACATAAAAGGAATTTTGGAGAAAGTTTAATGGGGTTTAATTAAAATTAACCTTGGTTTACCGTGGTAAAACCTTGGCAACCTAAAGGGTTTGGTCGACTAAGGGTAAGGGCCGGTCAACCAACCTGTGTAAACCTTGCATTTTTAATCAAAGCCCGGTTGACCAGAGAAGCATGATGGTCGACCATCTTTGGGCGATTTTGAACCCTTTCTGGGTTTAGTCGACCAAGGCAAAAGGTTGGTTGACCATCTATGCCAAGGCAATTTTGAACTGTATGGTTGGTCGACCAAGGCAGGTGGAAAAGTAAGATTTGTATAGGTTGGCCGACCGAGGAAGGTTAGTTCAAAAACAGCTCGGTCGACCAAGACAAGTCAAACATTTGACTTTCTCTCTTTTCGGTCGACTGAGACATTTATAACACCAAGGGGTCGGTCGACCGAACCCCTTGAAGAATCAAGGTTATGCCCCTCTTTGACCAAATAATTTTTATCCCTGTTATTATAAGTATGACATTATGGCTTAAGGGATTCCTATGGTCATTCTATGGTCTTTTGAGCTCATTCATCCCATCACGCATGCAATGCAATTATTAAAGATCAAAACTTAAGTATTAAATGCATTTACAATAAAAGGTAAACGTCTTCTTCTTCTTTTGCTCTTGTGGATGGAAAAAATGCCGGATGATGTGAGCTTTAAGTTTCGTCCAAGCTTCCATTTCTCCTGTATCTTATGTTTGTGCTGTTATGTAAACCCGTTCACACACTAATTGCACACATAAGATACTTGTGCTTTGTCAGCATCAAAATAGGGATCACATTCAAAAAGTCAACAATCTCCCTTCTTTTTGATGATGACAAACGCACCAGAGCAAAATGGGTTCAACCAGAAAGGGCTCCCCCTAACACTATGCAGAGCTTAAAAATAAACCATAAAGTTTTAAGCATATTTAAGAAAGAAGACATTTCAACTAAATTATGCATTTAATTTTAGCAATAAGGTACAAACACAGACATGCATGCAACTCAGATGTTTAACCCCCTTTTAAGAATTATTTTCAAACATTTTGCTCAGAAAGATTCTCCCCCTTTTGTCATCAGCAAGAGGGATAAGTTATAAAACCATTTGAGCATTAAAATTCTCCTCCTTTTTAGTATAAGATATGGGCATGTAAAAAATTCTTAGCTCAAGAGAACTCCCCCTATTTTAAAAAAATTTGGGCACACACAAAAAGATATAATTGTTTTGAAAAATATGGCAATTGAGCACATAGATCAATATAACTGGTCACTTAAGATTAAAGTAGCATGACAAACAAGGTTAGACTAGAATTATCCACAAACCTTTGCAAGTTGGTTTGAGTATGATTTCAGTCTAATAGGTTCACATTCATTTTCATATTTAATCAACAAACTAGTTGTGCAATATATAATAATAATAATAATAATAATAATAATAATAATAATAAGGCAAGATATAAAGAATTTTAACTTTTAAAGTGTTTCTTGCCATAAAGCATTTGAAAAATCCCCCTTTGATGATTTCAAAATGTACTGAGGATGATGCTTGCTGAAAAAGAAACTTTAATGCAAGGCTCAAGCAAGCATCATTGTTCTGGATTAAACATTTAAGCACAAGTCATAACATAACCAGAACAGGCAACCATATGGATCCTAAAAATATCAAAACAATTTGAAACCAAGGATCACATGGCAGAACCTAAGACACTGGCTAAACCATATATTTCAAATCAAGATTTTCAATAAAATCATTATAATTAAGCACATGCCACAGATAGTTCAACATTAGATCTAAGTAGAAATTATTGGTGAGCATAACAAGATAAGAAAGTATATTTAGATGCTCCCCCTATGAAATTGAGTAGTTGCTTAGATGCTTTTAAGTGCTTATACTTATCAAAGATTAATTTGGGTTTAAGTGTAAAACAGTATAAGCAATTAATAATAAGAATAACTATATTGAACATGGTTCAAAATCGCGGTAGTGGGTAACGTCGCGTAACGGTCGCGGGTGTCGTGGGACGTGGGAGACGCGGGTGTTACATAACGGGAAGCGGGCATAACAGCTGTGAATTTTTTTCACACATGCGCAACCATGCCAAAATTGAAAAATAAGCATGAAATCCATTAATGCATGATTTTTAATGAATTTTGACAACCTTCATTCAACCTACAAATGCTTTTTAATAGGCATTATGATTTTTATATTAATTTTAGTGCGCTGCTTACAAAAAAAGGCATATTTTTTTAAAGTTTACATTAGTTTAATGGGTAAAAAAGATGTAGAAATGTAATTAAAATGAAGAATCAATTGATTAAAGACATAAAGTTACTTAAAATGAGTCAATAGACCCAATAATTTATATTACAATACAATAATTTATATTACAATTTACAATTTAAAAAAATAAATATGGAATTGTAAATCTTACAATTTAATTATTTAAATGGTAGTGTACTTGAGTCACTTGAGACTTGACTAATTGTGTAGAAATTAGGATTTATTATAAATTTTAGATCTAATATTAAATTATTAATAGTTAAGGTATTTAAAAAAATAATTATGTAGAATATTAATTAATAATTTTTTACTAAATCTGTACTTTAACTCTCTATCTTTATAAATTTTATGTTTTAATAATTTTATACTAATTTTTTTATTTTAATTAATAAATTCTACTTATATAATCATTTATAAATTTGCATACTAATTAAATAATAAATATAAACTGAAATTATAAAATAAACTAAATTATTAATTTAGAATAAATTGGTAATTTACAATTACATTAACCAATGAAGTAGAAGAACTGAAGAAACATGCCCACTCCCGAGTCCCGAGTCCCCACCGAAGCTGCAAGAGAGCTGCAACCTGCAAGCGCCCAAAATTTGGGGGAATCGAAGGCTTCAAAACTTATTTTTGGAGCTGCGACTGCGAGCCTGCGAATGGAGGCGACCTGGAGACGAATTGACGAAGAGGGAAAAATCGAAACACCTTCAAGGGAAAAATCAAACACCTTCAAGACGAACTGCCAGTCAGCTGACCTGCGATGGCTGCGAACTGCGAAGAACACCTTCAAGGCAAAAATCGAAGCTAATTTTGGGGATTTTGAAGCTTCAGATCCGTAGATTGAAGGTGTACAAAAGAGACGAAGAGTGAAAGAGGGAACAACACAACAAATCGAAGCTTCGAAGCTGCTTTTGTTTCTTTGGAGGCTTCAAATGAGGAGATCTAAGCTAGATGATGGAGAGAGACACACAAAATGGAGCCGATTTGAGGAGATAAGGAAGGTATGCAGTAGTGTAAGGGGCTGTAGGCTGTAATGTGTCGTAACGGACGTTATGGGTCGTAACGTTAGTGTAACAGCCGTTTTCAGCCGTTACGGTTCTGTAACGGCCGTTACGCACGTGAATTTTCTGCTCACCGCTAATGCGGGCTGTAACGGAATCGGAGAGATGATTTTCCGTTACATAACGGCCGTTATTTAATACCATGATACTGAGTATCGATTCAATGATCTTTATCACTTGACTAGTATAGTCTCCCTATAGACTATAGATGCATAAGAAAAGATATATTAAGGCATGATTTAATGTTCATAACCCTGAGTACAATCCATATCTAATCATATAGCTTTAAGAGCTGGATATGATGTTCGGGTTTCAAGAAGAGCCTCAATATTCAAAAAAGCTAAATATGTGTGATGCATATGAGTCCTTTATGTTCTTTCTATAGGGATGGAGCACAACTCTTCTGAATAGGTGATGATTATGTAAGTATGAAATTATATTCAATAAATTTTCACTCATACTTTCAAAAAATTTTAGCGTTATTTTTATCATAATTATCTTTGTACAAGGTTTTATTTTGGGAAAAAAATTAATAAAATTTCGGCAGCATGCCGTCTGTAAGTCAGATATTTTTCCATAAAACCTGTACCTGATAATTGGTTATTTTTAGTAGATAATTCATATAAAGCATGCAACAACCTAATTCTACTACTAGTATGCAATTCTCATCATTGCATCAGCCATGCAGGTGACATTCAATACAAGCATGCATTTTAGTAGACAATTAACTCAAGATATTGAGTATAGCTCAATGATAGTTCGTGCTAGGAAAAGATATAAACTATCCATCAAAGAAATTTAACCATTTATTGAATTATGGATAGTGTGTTGCAATGCTGCACTTATATGGGCATATAAGCATAAATGATACAAGATAATAAGAGCGTTTTAATTTATATGGCCATGAAAGATATAAGCTCCCCCTGAGTTATGCACTGTTACCTTCATATGCCTTTATCAATTTTAAAAAAATTTAGCCAAGTACACTAAATTTTCAATGATTCAAACTTGGTCGTGAATGCTTTGGCTTAGAGGACCAAAAAATAACAAGTAATACTTCTTCAGGGTCATAAGCCTCCATTTGCCTCTATTCTTATGAATTTCAACTCATGAGAGGCATAAGATCGAATGGCTTTGAATTTTAACTACATGTGCATAGGTCTCTTTGAAATTTCATTTCACCATCTAGATTTGAAACCTAGTGCAACCACTTTAGCCATTCAAAATCATTTGAAGCTCTAAAAGATTTGATTGAAGTTTGAGAGCTTGTAGGAAAAGTGAATACTCTTAAGGATTAAATTTCTATTATGTTCATAAGAGTATTCAGAAGTGATTACGAATGGACAAAATTCAAGATATATTCGTAGAAGAGAACATGTCCAAACAAATTGGGCAAAGAGCATTATGAGTATATGAACGTTCTTGAATGATGCTCTTTGGTGATTGGAAAGTATCCTTTAGATATGATCACACTTTTGAGCAAGGATACCAACCAAGGAGTGGATGATACTTTACCAGATATGATCGTGGAGTGGTAAAGTTTGCCACTTGAGGAAGACGGCATTATCATGAATCAAAATTAGAGAATTTTACATTTAGAGCACAAGGGATTATTTTGATTGAACAATAAGACTTGAATATCTTAGTCGATGTCTCTAATTTTGATTTCAGAAGGATGTCTTTGAATAAACACTTAATAAATATGGAGTTTATAATGATCAGTGCTTATGACTTAGAGTGATGACTAATATTTGGTCAAGGCTTTTAGTCACCAAGAAGAGTTTTAGGATAAGATGATATATAGTATGAAATGGATTTCCTAAAGGTCAAACTTGTGCAATGGACAAAATATGCTTAACTGAGGATTTTCAAACTTTAAGCAAGGATTAAGCATTAAGATTTATTTGCCAGGAAAAGGTGCCTTGTCCATTTGGAAGTGGATTTTCCTTTTAGCATGCAATATCCAATGATTTCGTATTTTACCCAATCATTATGATGTTTATGCATGAAGTTCAGATTGGATAAATTCCTTGAATTTTTGTATTGGCTAAACTTTCTTGTAAGTCTTAGGATAATAATAGTATAGTGAATGCATATACTAAGATTCGACATTTTGAGCCCAAACCACTTCCTATGCCTTTTAGTCATCATTACTCCTAAACCCAAGAACTAAGAAAGAATTAAGCAATTATTCCAATTGGAATCCATTCTTCTTTAGGTCTTGAGAGGTTTGCTTTCATAATCACCCATATCATCTTCTTTTCTAAGCCTCGTGATTGGGTATGCCATCTCATTTTACAAAATAAGCAAGTTTTGTATGTATGTGAAGGAGCATGCTTATTTATTCTATTTTCGCTTGATGAGGCATAGAAATGATTGTGATATTTATAAGCCAAGCCCGTACTCTTTTTGAAAAGATTTTTCTTTTTGATTCCTAAGGGTTTAATATGATTATTCTTTTCATTTTTAACTTTGAGTGTAACTCTAGAATAATTATCCATTTCTTCTTCTAAGCAGATAATTTTTAATATCTTCTTAATCTTTCTCTTTTCTAAGGTGGCATGATAATCTTTTATTTCTCCAAATTGCTTTGCCACCCTTTTATTTTCCTTTTTCAAGATCATTTTCTGCTTAGACATCCTAACTAGAACCTTACGTATTTTTAATAAAGTATTCTTTAGTTTTTCAGGAGAGGACATGCTTTCATTATAAATTTCAGCAATTGATTCGTCACAAGATTTATCAAAATAATTATCACATGAATCAATGCATGCATTATAGACAGACTTATCATAGAGGTCATCCGATGATTCTTCGTAAGATATATTGCAACATTGAGCGCACGAATCATCAAACGATATAGAGTGAGGATTATATACCTCGTTGTCTGCTAATGCAATTAGCCTATGATCTGCCACTACCTGATCATTTGAGCTTGGAGCTTCTGCAGTGGCAGTCTCTTCTTTCTTCGTTACTCCATACCTCCTGTCTAGCTTTTCTCATATATCCTTGGCACTAGAGCATGTCATGATCTCAAGAAAAATATTATAATTTAAAGCACAATACAGTAGATCCATGACATGTGAATTTGCATGCAACAAATTAATATCATTTTCATTTTCAAGCATACAAATTCCCTTATCAATCACTTGCCAGACCCCCCAGTCCTTTGATTTTATAAAAACGCTCATTCTAATTTTTCAATGGGTGTAATTGACACCACAAAATACAGGGGGCCTAATAAGTGACTGTCCCTCACCGAATAAGGATACATCAATGTGAGCCATTGCGATCTTTTGCAAAAACGTTTAAGTCTATGCAATGAGACTCTGATACCAATTGTTGGAATTGGTGTATTCTCAAGAGGGGGTAAATTGGATATTTAAAAATTTTTTCTTAAGTCAGTTTGAAATTCCACAAACAATATTACACAAATCTAGGGTCTTTCTATATAATTAGAAACCCAATCAAATATTCAAATAATTAAACACATGTATAGCATTAATAAATCGAACATAAAACATACATGAGCTGAAATTGAACATGCGGAAATAAAATAGAGGGCCGACACAAAATTTATTGTTGTGTTTCTATCAATACTGCCTATGTCCTCGCCTCTAGCTCGCGAGCTCGAGGATTCCACTAATGCTCACTTGTGGGTGGAGCGACACCGATTACAACACCTTACAGGATGGTGCACCTAGTTTTCCTAACCGGGTCTGAATAAGTTCGGGACTTTCTTAACCGGATCTAAGTCTATCCGGTGCTCTCCTAACTGATTCTGAGCAATTCGGGATTTTTCACAGGGCAAGTCTCCCTCTTCCGACCACATGTCGGAATACAACAAATATTCAATTTGTGTACAATAAAGATGCTTCTTACACTAAGCAGATATGTACACCAATATATTCAATGCACTCATAGATGATGGGAGTTTAGGCTCAAGTGAGATCTTGTTAATACAATTTATCAACTCACAACAATATGTATATCTATATGTATATGTGTGAGTGAGTGAGATCCTTGATTCTAGATGGTATATTCACAATATAAATGATCAAATTATCTTAACAACCCTATGCAAATATCTCAATAATACTTTTCAAATATGAAGCACAATGGGTATTAGAGTTTAAGCTTGCTAGAAGATATTTTGTTAGAATCTCGAAGCAAGCTTATGAATCTTGTAACAAGGATGCAAGATCACAAGCTATGAAAGATTTTTCCCAATCAAATATTTATAAGTAAAATACTATGGGAAAAACATTTAAGCTAACTCTCAACAATCAGTATTAACAAATGCAAATATAGGAGAGAGTTTAAGCTTCTGAGTATGCTTTGAAAATCTCACAATAAAATCTACTCAACCTAACTTCAAGATGCAATTAGGATGCAAATGAAGAAGGTGTGATCTAAGTTCTCTTTCTAGAAAGATATGCAGGCAACAATATGAAAGAGAGTGAAAAGTTTTGCTTGTATGTGAGTAAAAATATCAAGATTAGCACAATAATTTTAGAGTGAAAATATTGCTAATAAAAAATGCTAATCACCCTTAATTTGACCAAATGAAGGGGTATTTATAGAATTGCCATAAAATATAACCGTTGGGGACATTGAAGGAATTTTGGAGAAAGTTTAATGGGGTTTAATTAAAATTAACCTTGATTTACCACAGTAAAAACTTGGCAACCTGAGAGGTTCAGTCAACCAAGGGTAAGGGCCGGTCGACCAACCTATGTAAACCTTGCATTTTTAATCAAAGCTCGGTTGACTAGAGAAGCATGATGGTCGACCATCTTTGGGCGATTCTGAACCCTTCGTGGGTTCGGTCGACCAAGGCAAAAGGCTGGTTGACCATCTATGAGGTTTGGTCGACCAAGGCAATTTTGAACTGTATGGCTGGTCGACCAAGGCAGGTGGAAAAGTAAGATTTGTATAGGTCGGTCGACCAAGGAAGGTTAGTTCAAAAACAGTTCGGTCGACCAAGACAAGTCAAAAATTTGACTTTCTCTCTTTTCGGTCGACCGAGGCATTTATAACACCAAGGGGTCGGTCGATTGAGCCCCTTGATAAACTAAGGTTATGCCTCTCTTTGACCTAATAATTTTTGTCCTTGTTATTATAAGTATGACATTATAGCTTAAGGGATTCCTATGGTCATTCTATGGTCTTCTGAGCTCATTCATCCCATCACGCCTGCAATGCAATCATTAAAGACCAAAACTTAAGTACTAAATGCATTTACAATAAAAGGTAAACGTCTTTTTCTTCTTTTGCTCTTGTGGATGGAAAAATGCCGGATGATGTGAGCTTTAATTTCCGTCTAGGCTTCCATTACTCCTGTATCTTATGTTTGTGCTGTTATGTAAACCTATTCACACACTAATTGCACACATAAGATACTTATGTTTTGTCAGCATCAAAATAAGGATCGGACTCAAAAAGTCATCAGTATACCTACTACATACACCTTTTTTTTCTAAAACCCACCATAGAACTTCCTTAGGTATCCTGTCATATGCTTTCTCAAGGTCAATAAATATCATATGCAAGTCCTTCGTCTTTTCCTTAAACTTTTCCATTAATCTTCTTAAAAGATATATAGCTTCTGCGGTAGATCTCTCAGGCATAAAACCAAATTGATTTTCTGAGACCTTCGTTTCTAACCTTAATCTTTGTTCAACTACCCTTTCCCATAGTTTCATTGTATGACTCATAAGTTTAATTCCACGATAGTTATATTAATTTTGAATATCTCCTTTATTTTTGTATATAGGTATTAAAGTGCTTTTCCTCCATTCATTTGACATTTTCTTAGTTTTTATAATTGTATTAATTAAATTAGTTAACCATATAATTCTGTTATCACCCAAGCATTTCCAAACTTCAATTGGGATGTTATCTAGTCCCATAGCTTTCCCATTTTTTTATCTTTTTTAGTGCAAACTTAACTTCGTTAACTCTAATTTTGCGAATAAATCTCATATTTTTAGTTGTCTCCTTATTTGACAATTCTAAGTTTAAGCCTTCTATTTGGTTTTCATTAAATAACTTACTAAAGTAACTTCGCCATTTTTCTTTAATATCTTCGTCCTTAACCAAGACAATATTCTCCTCACTTTTTATATATTTTATATTTCCTAAGTCCTTACTCTTCCTTTCTCTAGTTTTAGCAAGTTTAAATATATCTCTTTTCCCTTCTTTTTTATCTAATCTATCATACAAACTATTAAATGATCTGTATTTAGCTTCACTAACAGCCTTTTTGCATCTTTTCTTACCTCCTCATACTTTTCAAAGTTATCCCTGTTTTTGCATTTTTGCTACGTTTTATACCAAAGTCTTTTTGTCTTTATGATTTTTTGTATATCTTTATCCAACCACCAACTCTCTTTGCTATTCGAGAATCTTCCCTTTGATTCACCTAAAATCTTTTTTGTTAGCTTTTTAATAGAGTTAGCTAATCTAATCCAAAGAGTATTTGTATCTATCCCATCCTCTATGGTCCAATCCTCATCTTTGATCATTTTATCTTTAAATTTTATTATATTTTCTCCTTTTAGGTTCCACCATCTAGTTCTCTTACATTGATTTATTTTATCCTTTTTCTTCCATTATTTAATACATATATCTAACACAAAAGACTCTATGTTGTGTGGTTAGACTTTCACCTGGAATAACTTTACAATCCTTGCATGATAAACGATCTACCCTCCTAGTTAAAAAAAAAAAAAAATCCATTTGACTTATATTTTGTCTACTTTTAAAGGTTATTAAGTGTTCTTCTCTCTTCTTAAAACAAGTATTCATTATACTAAAATCATATGATATAGCAAAGTCTAAGATCATCTCCCCAGACTCATTTTTGTCTCCATATCCATATCCTCTATGTATCCTCTCATAATTTTTATTGTCTTTTCCAACGTGTCCATTTAGATTTCCTCCT
This sequence comes from Malania oleifera, assembly GCF_029873635.1. Lineage (NCBI taxonomy): Eukaryota > Viridiplantae > Streptophyta > Magnoliopsida > Santalales > Ximeniaceae > Malania > Malania oleifera. Next base: position 124,897,960 of record NC_080419.1, on the reverse strand, counting down.
ATAAATATTTTCTTAGTCCCTGGTATGCCTTGTATAATACTATCCGTATCTTCCCAAAATTGTCTCTTAAGATTTTATGCTAAGCCGACTTGAGGAGCATAAGCACTAATGATATTTATTATCTCTTTTCCTAATACCATCTTGATTTTTATAATTCTATCCCCTACTTTATTTACATCAACAACACTATCTTTTAAGTTTTTATCTATAACAGTGTTTTAAAAGGCGAGGGCGTAAGGTGAGGCGTTTTACCCTCTGCGAATTTTGGGCTTGTATTTTTAAAATAATTAATAATTAAAAAAAATTATATATAGTAGAAAAATGAGAAAAATATTAGAATAATGGAGAAAAAAATAAAAATATAATTCTTAAGTATTAAAAATAAGCCATAAGTTTTCAAACAGAAGATAAAAAGCCAAATTACAAATTTCTCTAGCCTGTTAAGGGGTTGTTTGGGAGACGCTTGAAACTTCTCCAGCTTGAACCCAACTCTTATGAGAAAATGGAAATAATTTTTAATATTCATTTAGTCAACTCTTGGTTGATTGTACAAATAATATGGTTAGACCCGTCTGACAGAGACTTCGAGAGGGAGAGAGAGAGAGAGTAGAGGCTTCGTAGAAGCGTAAGAGTGAGCAGACGCTTCGAGCTTCGAGCGGAGGGTTCGTCGATCTTCGAGTAGAGGCTTTGTCGAGGCGTAAGAGAGAGTAGAGGCTTCGATAGAGAGCAAAGGCTTCGAAAGAGAGAGCAGAGGCTTCACCGAGCTTTGTCGAGTCTTTGAAAGAGAGAGCAGAGGCTTCGTTGAGGCTTTGAGAGAGAGCAGAGGGTTCGTCGAGTTTCGTCCAAGCTTCGAAGAGAGAGCGAAGGCTTCATTAGGCTTTGGCGACAGAGCAGAGGAGAAGAAGCTTCGCAGGAGAGAGAGGGAGGATAGGGTTTCAGTGTGTTTTGGGTTCTGGACTTACGAATACCGAAAGGCGTACGCCTTACATATGAGGCGTAAAAAAGCATGGTTTTTTGGCTGAGGCGTACGCTTTATTGGATTTACGCTTTTACACATACACCTTTAGGTGTTTTTGTCCGAAAACGCTCAAGGCGCGCCTCAAAAACACCTTTCAAAACACTGATCTATAATAATTCCTACTTCATTCTTATGATTTTCTTTTCCAAGTGTACAAAAGTTTAAATCCTGATTTATCAATTTCTCTAGCTTTCTCTCCCACCCACTTAGTTTCTTGAAGGTTAATTGTATTAATTCTTCTTCTGATCATTGTATCCACAATTTCCATGCTTTTACCCGTTAGTGTCCCAATATTCCAAGTTGCTAATCTAATCCTAGTTTCTTGAACTAGCATCTTTACCTGTCCACGTCCAGAATGATGCAGGATTGAAGGCTACTTTAATAGGTTATCTAATGAAAACTAGATTGAAGGCTTAAATTTTAAAGTGACAAATAAGGAAAATGCAAAAAAAATATGAGATTTATTCGCAAAATTAGAGTAATTGAAGTTAAGATGGCCTTAAAAAAATGAAGTGAAAATCTATAAAATCAAATAGCATCCCAATTGAAGTTTGGAAATGTCTAGGGGATAGTGGATGTATTTGGTTTACAAATTTATTCAACATAGCTATAAAAACAAAGAAAATGAGAAATGAATGGAGGAAGAGCACATTAATTCCTATATGCAAAAATAAAGGTGATATTCAAAATTGTAATAACTATTGTGGAATTAAACTTGAGTCATACAATGAAACTGTGGGAAAGGGTAATTGAATATAGAATAAGGTTAGAAACATGGTATTACGTATTAGAAAATCAATTTGGGTTTATGCTTGGATCTTTTAAGAAGATTAAATAGAAAATTTTAGGGAAAAGAAGAGGGACTTGCATAGGGATAGGGTACCTAGAGAAGTTTTATGGTGGGTTTTAAAAAAAAGAGAGTATACGTGGTGTTTATTGACATAGAGAAAGCCTATGATAGGGTGCCTAGGGAAGTTCTATGGTGGGTTTTAAAAAAGAAGAGAGTGTATAGTAGGTATATTGATGTTATTAAGGATATGTATGATAAAATGATTAGCACTCAGGTTAAGGGACTAGGGATTTTGCAATCATAATAAGTGTGCATCTAGGATCTGCTTTGAGCCTGTATTTTTTCATTCTATTGATTGATGAACTCACTAGGAGTATCCAAAATGAGGTACCATGGTAGTTGTTTGCAAATGATATTGTGTTGATTGACGAAAGTAAGGAGAGAAGCTTTAGAATCTAGAGGTTTGAGAATAAATAGAAATAAGATGGAATATATGAAATGTAGTTTTCAGCTATGGTAAGAGGAATATAGGAGAAAAAGATTAAACATGGTGGGCAAGAAATTAATAGCACTAGGTTTTGATGTGTTGGATCTATCATGCAACTGGAAGGAGAAATTGAAGAGGATGTAGTACATAGAATTAAAGTAGGTTGGCTAAAATGGAGGAGTGCGTCGTGAATGCTATGTGATCATAGAGTACACTTAAAGCTAAAGGGAAAGTTCTATAGGACATCTATAAGAGTAGCCATGCTTTATGGAGCAGAATGTTGGGCAACTACAACAACAACAACAACAACAAAACCAAGCCTTAGTCCCATTAAGTGGTAATGTTGGGCAACTAAGAAACAAAATAAATGCGAATATTAAGGTGAATTAGTGGTATAAAATTAAAGGATAAATCAAGGAAAATACATATTTGTAATAAGTCAGGCCTAGTGCCGCCGGTTGAAGACACGATAAGGGAGGGGCAACTTAGATGGCTTGGACATTTGAAACATAGACCAAATAGTGCACTAGTGAGGAGGAGTGAGCTCGTTACTGTTACCGGTAGTCGAAGGGGTAAGGGTAGATCTGAAATGACACAGAATGAGATTGTGAAGAGGGATTAAATAGATCTTAAGCCAAGGAAAATGCCCTTGACGTGTGAATTGGCAGAAATGGATTCATGTAGCCAACTCCACCTAGTGGGACCTGAGGCTTGGTTTTTTTTTTTTTTTTGTTATTGAAGGAAGGATGCTAGAATGCTGTGGTGTTTTGGGCATCTGATTGGAGAGAAATGCTCTAATGTTCAAGGGCCCATCTTTGTCTTTGAAGTTGCTTGGGAGAAAAGGTCTTCTTGCATCTTACAAGCTTCTTTGTCTGCTTGCTTCATGGGAATTGCATACAGGCTTTCAGTGGGATTCTTTGGCTTTGCAGGGTTGATAAATTTGGTTTTAGCTAATCAATTTTGTATTTTTATTTTCCTTTTTGTTTCTTATTCTTATAGGAGGACATCTTATGCTCCATTCTTTTTAATTTCTCCCCCGATCACAATATATTTCTCTTTTCATTATATCAAATATCTTCCCTCCACCCCCCCCCAAACAAAGCATGCGTGTGTGTGCATGTGTTGTCCATGTGAGTGATGAGGCATAACTGATCTTCATCAATGGTTTTACATGCTGGAAAATTTGGAAATGGGTTGTTGTGCTTAGTTCTAAGCATAGAGATCATTGTTGTCACTAAATAAAAGGTGTGGAAAATGAAATTCAAATGAAATTAAAATTTGTATTTTTCTCTTGAAAAACAGAGTTGTTTCTAAATATTAACAAAAATTGTAATATTGGGCCCATATTTGGCAGTTAAATTTATTTTTTTTAAAGAACAGAATCGGCCTTCATTTTTTTATTCCTTGATGCTTTTCCAGTTCTGGATGTTCTTGATTCTCAATGCTTTCAAAAGGTGAGAAAGTAGTTCTGGATCTGCAACACAAATAGCTCGTTTAAAATAGCTTCACTTCTTGAAATGGTGAATGGTGATCCTTGGCACCGAGGAATATGAGGCTAAAGTGTCTGTGATGATCTGTAACTTATTATATCTTATTTCAGTCAAATATTCTGTTTCTCTCACTGCAACCAACTCTCCTTGGCCCTACCCCCTTCTAATGTTGCAACTCTGATGATACACCCTTCTTCACTGCAAACAAGTCTTGTGTAATGCATTGAAAGTGAAATTGAACATTTTCTTCTACTCTTATTTATTCATGGTTTGTGTCAGAACCATCCACATCTTCATCTTCTTCATCTGCTCCCCCCACCCTCTCTCTCTCTCTCTCTCTCATGCACCTAGATTTTTATTACATGTTTTCTTCTTTCTTCCAGGTTTAGCCCGGAAGCTCTGAACTGGCTGTTTGTCAAGGGATTGGTTGGTTGGGCTTTGCAAGTTTCGCTGCTGAAAGTATCATTGCTTTCATTGGGTAGTGGAGAGGCACCATTGCTGGACATTGTGGCTTATGCAGGATATACTTTCACAGGGATGTGTTTGGCAGTTCTTGGAAGGATCATTTGGAGTTATTCGTATTATTTTATGGTTCCATGGACCTGCTTATGCATGGGGATCTTCTTGGTGAAAACAATGAAACGAGTTCTTTTTGCAGAAGTGAGGAGTTATGATTCCAGCAAGCATCACTATCTCTTGCTCTTCATTGCTTTGGCTCAGTTCCCTCTTTTCATATGGCTTGGCAACATTAGTGTCCACTGGCTTTTCTAGCTTTTTCACTCTCTATACTGTAGTTGTAACAATTCATGTTCCTAACACTCACTTTTTAAAGGCAATTTGGCCATTTTGGTTATTTCCAGCTGGTTGATTTTGATATCTTTTTTAATCATAATCCTTTAAATGTCCATCATTTTCTTTGGATGCTCATACTTTTACTGCTTGATGAATACAATGGAATGGTGTTTGCATGGAACAGTAAAACATGTTTAAACTCACTCATACATCGTTTTACGGAGGAGAAGATACTGGTGAAATAATTTGTTTACCTATTTTTCTAGTTGACTGGTCTCTACCACAGGTGGTTAAATATGTAATTACCTAATTAAATGCATTACTGGAAGTATTATGAGTTTGCTGGACCATACCAACAGTTCTGCTCGTTCAGGTCTCTAATCATCTCCTACTATCTTGCCCCACACATTCTGAAGCTGGTCTTTGCCCTCCGTGACACAACGGGACATTTGATGGGCACTTAAGGCAGTTGTTTGCAAGGCTGCCACTGACCGTCATTGCTCCAGTGCTGCTGAACTGAGGGGGAAGACTCCCCACAAGGAAATTGTGATCCAAGAACAAGATTCTCCAGGATTCCCCCAGCTTCTCACCGTACTCCCTTGGAATTCGACCCGAGAACTGGTTATTCCCCAAGTTGATAGATGTCAAGTTCTCTGCAGTGACCAGATCCACGGGCAAATGTCCTTGCAGGGAATTTCTTTGTGCATCAATCACTTGAAGCTGTGTTTGGCTGCCGGTAAATTTTCCCACCTCTAATAATGTAAAACGGTTCAGTGAAACGTTTACGCTAATCACTTCGGGCAATGTGAGAATTTCCTTTTCTATGGAACCTGAAAACCTGTTATCACTCAAATCTAATGATAAGAGCTGTTCAAGGTTCCCTATTGAAGAAATACGGCCTGAAAGGATATTGTGGCTGAGTGATACTGTCTGTAAGCTTTTGGGAAGCTTTGGCATACCTCCATAGAGCTGGTTACTGCTAATATCTAAAGAGGTTAGTTGCCAGAGTCCTGTGAGGTCGGGGATTGTTCCTGAGAACCCATTGTTTGACAATATTAAATGTGTTAGGCTCCGAAGCCCAGATATGGAGGCAGGAATGGAGCCAGAGAGCTTGTTCTGTGACAGGTCGACAATTTCAAGCCTCCTAAGGTTACCAACTCCGGTAGGGATGGTTCCAGTGAAGAAATTTTCTGACAGGGTAAGTGTGGTGAGCTTTTGTAGATTGGAAATTGTATCAGGAATTGGACCTCGGAACATGTTCTTGTTTAGATTAAGGATGATGAGCTCTGTTAAGTTCCCAATTTCTGGTGACAGGAACCCATCATACCCAGCTCTATCCAGATTAATGGCTGTTACCCTGCTGCTAGAGTTGTCCTCAGGGATGGTGCATAAGATTCCAAGGAATTGGTCTCCCGAACTCTCACACGGGTCTGCCTGAAAGTTCCAGCTATTGAGGAAAGAAGAGCTGGAAATGGAATTGGGATCGAGAGAACTCAGCAGAGAATGGAGAGCTTCAGCATCCGACCCTAGGGTTTTTGAATGAACAATCCTTTGGATAAAGGTCAGACAGATGGTCAGAATGGTGCAATAGAAACAGAAAGAGATCATGGAACACATCAGTTTAGCCATTGGTTGCTAGGGGTCAGATGGATCTGAAAAGTTTTGTGGTCTCAGCTGTTCATGGGAAGGTCTTTATATAGGCATATTTGGTTGTAGGTGTTGGGAATCAACTAGATTGGTATGTTTCATTTAAAGAACCTGTTCAGGGAATATGTTTTCAGGTTGATTTCTTTGGTCATGCCAAGAAGTTGGTCTCTCTTCCTCCGCCACCCCCCCCCCCCCCCCCCCCCCCCCCCCACCACAAAAAAAAACAAAAAGCCTTGGGGATGCTGGAAGTGCAGACTTGAAAGCTTGGTTGGTAGATGGCGTTTTTGCACCAATAAAAAAAAAAAAAAAAAAGAAGAACTTGTGGGGTGCTGGAAGTGGAGGCTTGAGAGCCTGGTTGGTAAATGGTGTTTTTGTCTGGAAGATACTGGTCTTCTCAACCTAACCATCTTTAGTGAAGAAAGTGCAATCTTTCCATCCACCATTTTTCTAAGATCATCAAATAGTTTTTTTGCTAATGTCATTTCTCAAAATGAGGGGGAAATTATCATTTATAATGCAGTGTTTTGCTGCTGAATTCTCAAAGAAAAATTCAGAAAGGCTTAGATGCGCCATTTATTGCTTCTGCATGGGATTTTCTAATTGGTTAATTCAAAATAGGGTTTTTAACCATTTTGCACTTGACATCAATTCATTTTCTGAAACTGCTGCCATCAGTTTGAGACGAGAGAAAAATGAAGAGACTTTTATCAGTTATTTAATTTTTTATTCCGTCAAATCTTATAATTTCTTGTCATATTTGTGTAATTCCCAGAATGCTCGGTAATTCTAGCAGCCTATTTTTTTTACATTTAAAGCACTGAATTTAACCAAGACTGAACGTTACAAGGTCTTCCATGCAGGCACTGCCTATATGTTGGTCTCCGAAATGTGCCTGATTCTGGTTATTATTATATATATTTTTTTTAAAAAAATAAGAGGCTCAGAACACCAAGGCTGAAGCTCAGAATTTTAATTAGTTTGAATGTCAGCATGGGCCATTGGGATTTCACCATTTTATAGCAAAATGTTGTAGAATATACAGAAGCTTACAGTTTACACAATGCTAACAGCAATAAACATACAGCAATAGTATTTAATAGTTACTCAGTTACAGTGTAATGAGTAATGCACACTACAGCATTGAAGCGCTATTCTGTAAATCAATAGACAAGTTTTCCCTTGCCCAAAAGCCCCCTAGAAGAAAAAAGAAAGACAGAAAGTGAGTTGCCAAAAACAAACCTTTTACCAACACACATGATTACAACTTCCCCTTAAAAGAAAAAAGAAATGTTGATAGTTACATCCATGATATGTATTGTAACCCATCATCCTTACAGGCATGTGCTTCCACACCATACATTTTATTCGCATCGAAGTTCAGCCAAGATCAGGGACAGTGAAGTGATCATCATCATCATCTGGGATTTCGATCCTGGGTTTCTTGTGGGGCATGTAGGATTTGGTTGGTCTGTATGAGGTGGACTGTGGAATTGGAAGTTGAGGGACCTCAGCTGCTGCTAATGTCTCCTGAGGAACCTGCTCACCAAAGATGTCCATCCCGGCGAACCATTCAAGCTCTCCAAACTCAAGCTGTTCTTTCTGCACAGAGAGGGGAAGAAACATGAATTAACAAAAAAGAAAACCAAACAAAAACAAATGGATCAAGGGATAAAGCATATATAGTCATACAGATCATGCTGATGGTTTTAGCAATTCACTTCTGCATCAAATACTGCTTAGAAATGAGTCGGAAGCTCTATAAATTTTCATTGTTAGTAAGAAAAATCCTGAAAAGGTTCTAGGTAGTCAACATCCCAGAGCCTTGTGACCAAAATTAAGTCTGAGAGTTTCAAAACAACTGCTTCAGGATTTACCAAATCAACCCCAGCGAAGGTTAACATTTGCAAACTTTTTGTGGCTTTTGATTTTTTAATTTTTAATTTTTAATTTTTCTTTTTTTTTGCAAGAACTTCTAATGAGTGTTCTTCATTTTTTACAATCTTAAAACTTTATGTTCTGTATGTTTATCTGCTAAATTATTCTGCTACATGAAGAGACCTGTAGCTCTGTGGGTTTATGCATGTCTTACGCGCAACAAGTTGTTTGGACAGAGGAAGTGCTACTTGATGAATTGTAAAGTTTCTGAAAACATGTTTTAAACTAGTGGATGGTATCGACTTGGGCATGGAAACATAGGAAGTGAGCAGTTTGTTTACTTTCTGCAGAAAATCTCAAATTTCATTAATATGTGTGTATTTGATTCTCTACACTCATTGAAACAAATGCTAGTGTAACATAAAAAGAGTGAGTAATGCCATCTAAAATTACTCTTTCAGTCTCCAGGTTCTCCAGAATCCAAACTATATATTTTTAGCATAGAGATTACACTAACATACATAAACATGTAAGATGAGCAAAGAATATTTGACCTCTCATACATAGAAATTTCCCTTACCTTCTCATAAGTTTCGAAATCAGAAATCTGTAACAAGTCATCAATGACCCAAGAAGGAGATGTGAAGCCAGAGGCTTGCTGTACAGGAGTTTTCATGGCAATCTGTCGGATGTTCTGATTGGGTGGATCTGGGCAGTTCTTGTCAGTGGCCCTGTTACAATTTGAGCTCAAGGCCACTTGAACCCCTGTTGCTAAAAATCGTTGGTGGTTTGCAGAAAGGCTATTGGCTGCATGTATTGGTTCATCACAATCCTTGCATAAAAGGGCTCTGTCTTCAACACAAAAAATGAAAGCAGCATTCTCCTGCACATGAGAGAGAGAGAGAGAGATTTTAGCAAAAAGCAACACGAGCACATAAAACAAATCATAACATGGTTGAGACCATAATGCTTGAGTTTTTTTCTGATAAGTAGCATAAAGAACTTTCTTTCTTCTTCACTTCTTGTAATATTAAAATTAGGTAGGTAAGGGAAGGTGGAAGGTGAGGGTGTCTTTGACCCCGTAAGGAGGCTTGTACCTGAGCACTTTATAACCTACATATCTTACCAAAAGACTTGCTGTCATCTTCTACAAAGTGGCCCACTTATTAGTTATATGTATTTAACCACTAAGCATCCTTAAAACCTGACTTAGTTTTTTGTAGTTAAAGAAGTAATCTCAAATTTCACATATATAATGAATAGTTCCTAATTTTTTGAGTGAACATCTCTGAGGCTTGACATTTTCCTTACTTTTCACGGATTTTCCTGCTTGGTTTCCCAGGACCATGAGTTTCCCTAGACTGTAGAACTTCAATAAATTTGAGATGCATGCTTTTATGAGATGCAGGGTAACTCCAATTTTCTTTGCACTATACCGATCAGATCAGTCAGCCTTATGTACATCTCTTACCAAAGCTGACATTGATTTCAAGTATGTGGACTTGCCACTGCAAGCCTCAAGGTGGATTAATCAAAATCGCAGCTGTGCTTCGAAACTGCTTCCTTTTAACCAGATATTCTCTTCTACATAAAACAATATTGCAGGCTTAAAATTCCACTTGCTCTCCAGAAAAATACCATGTTTTCTTTAGTCCATTGACCATATGAATAAATCCATCTGTCAGCAAACTGTCCAAGATTTAGCACATCAACTTTATCTCGCGTTAAACCCGTAATTGTGCAATAATAAACAGGTAAGCTTCCCCATCAGCCCAAGCATCATTAGCCTTATTAACTATTTGTAACAACTGCCTATGACAAAATATACTTTTAAAATCTAAGACTACTAGAAATGTTGGGCTCTAAAAGTCATTTTGGATCATTTGAAAGCTGTTTCAGGCTTAAAATTCCACTTGTTCTCCAGAAAAATAACATGTTTTTTTTAATCCACTGGTTCATTAAACTCTATTTCACTACCCATGCATGTAATTCACATGAGCCTATCCTATTTCCACTGATTGAGTTGTTAAAAATTAGCATAAACATTATTGTTCATGATCAAGAAGATTTAAAATTTGAACAAAGAATTCTAGTATCATTTGATCTTAGCCCATTGAACTTTCCTGTCCAGCAGATGCAGATAATTGCTGTATGTCTGAGGGAGAATTGCATGAAATAAACATATAAAGTGAATGAAAGAGGTTGGATCATGCCTGCCAATACTTTGCACCAAGTTCAAACCGCAGGTGATGATCACTTATAGCTATACTTGAATAGAACAACTCACATGCCATAATGTACCCAAAGCTGACTGCAAGCTGTTAACACCAGAGGAGTCCATAGGCGTGTTTGATACACGAGTGAGCACCAACTTGACCCAATAAAGTGAATGGAAAAGGTTGGATCATGCCTGCCAATACTTTGCACCAAGTTCATACTGCAGGTGATGATCACTTATAGCTACACTTGAATAGAACAACTCACATGCCGTAATGTACCCAAAGCTGACCGCAAGCTGTTAACACCAGAAGAGTCCATAGGTGTGCTTGATACACATGAATGAGTACCAACTTGACCCAATAAAGTGAATGAATGAGGTTGGATCATACCTGCCAATACTTTGCACCAAGTTCATACCGCAGGTGATAATCACTTATAGCTATACTTGAATAAAACAACTCACATGCATTAATGTATCCAAAGCTGACTGCAAGCTGTTAACACCAGAGAAGTCCATAGATGTGCTTGATACACATGAGTGAGCACTAACTTGACCCAAAAGCTTAAACTTATTGGGTCTTGGGCCCAACGACTCTATTTGGATCCATCTTGGAAGCTTAGATGATCTAAGAGTCGGCTCTGATACCACTTGTTAGAAGCAGAGGAGTCCATAGGTGTCTCGATACACATGAGTGAGCACCAACTTGACCCAAAAGCTTAAGCCTATTGGATCTTGGCCCCAATCATGTATATAAGCACCCATCATCTACTCACTTTTTCCAATGTGGGACAAACTCACAAGTGGAATTCTTAACACAAGCCTACCAGAATTATGTCCTCCAGGCAAAAACCTCTAGAAAAATAACCTAAAATTCCATTTGATTCTCAAGAAAGTAAAGGAAAAGAAAAGAAAATTTGCAACTTTACAACTAGAGGGGTTAAAAGACCCAACCAATCCAACAAACAAACATCATAGCCATAGAAGAATGAAGATGAAGAAATTCGAAAAAAAAAATTACTTGGCAAATGTCACACGGAGGGAGCTTGCTGGAGAGGCACTAAAGAAGAAGCCTTTGGTGCTTGCTAGCGAGTTTGTTCGCCGCATGAACTTCAATATCGCATTTCGCGCACAGAGCCGCCTCATCGGCGCAACAAATCACGGTTGCTGGCGCTCTCTCACACAGATCACACTGAATTTTCATTGTCTCACCCTTCCCTAATTCTCTTCAAGTTCTTTTGCAGTTTTGGGAGATACCCACATGCCAATTGAACAGTAAATCGAAGAGAAATCTACGAGAAGCGATCTTTTCAAGATTTGGCGAATACCCAAATAGAAAAATGACGCAATTCAGAACTCAAAGGCCCTTCCCTGCTGAAATTTCACGTATATTCTTTGTCTAAACAAAAAAGTATCAACAGGAGAAGGGGACTGACCAAGGAGAGAAACAGGGAAGCTGAGAAGAGGGATAAAAAGGCATACTAGATATTGCAGAGGCATAATTTGTCATTCATACTGCATCGAGTTTTAGGAAATGTATCTTATGGTATGAAATGTAAAATCCTAAACTCATCATTGAGCTTAACCAATAAATTATTTTCAAATGATAAATTTAATTTAAGGAACTTATAAGCTCATCCCCATATTAGAAAATATTAGCCATGCCAAGTATTGATAATTGAATATATATTCGTTGACTGCATAAATGAGGGAGAGCAAAGTGTTTATTTCTAAACTGAAAATCACTATCCATATATTATGGAATGTTTAAACCCTTGGTGGATAGTTAATCATAATCATTACTTTGAATGCTCACAATCCATCCTTCATTTTAAAGATTAATCATATAAAGATGGATAAGCTATATTTTTTATAAACTGCATTGGGCTGAACGCCAACTGTCCATTCTTAACTTTAAAGTTACATAAATTGATGGATGGTTAAGTAAAATCATTTGAACTGAATTCTATATGTCCCTTCTCATCTAATGATTATATTTTCTAATGAATGGATAATTTTCCTTATTATTTGCTTTGAGCTGAATGCAACTATCCATTGCTTGTAAAATGAATATATTATTTAATGGATAGTCTACAGATATTGTCTACTGAATTGCATGCCTTTATTGAATGCCTCCTAAATCGCGGATGTAGTGATATGAATTATATGCTGGTAGTGGATATAGGTTCTCGCATGTTTGAGCTGAATTATAAATTGATTGCGTGAATCTATTAGGTTTTTAGGTACATGGAAAAATGGGAAAATATTCAATTTACAGACGGCATGTTGCCGAAATTTTGATAGAACTTTTCCTAAAAATGAAACCATGCACTTGAATAAATGATGATAAAATGCATGCTAGGTGAACTTTTTGATTATTTTTATAATGCATGCAAAATAATTAATTAGTTAGCTAGTGCATGTTGAATTATAAATGGTATGTGCTAAACTAAATAACATACACAGTCTTCATGTTTATTTCCTAGGTTGCTAGATCATTAAATAGATTAGTATATGTTAAATCCTATTGGTTTGCGCTAAACTGAAAACATGTACGCATTTTATGGACCTAGGAGAAACTAGTTCATGGACACCATTTGGTCCAATTCTTTGGGTTATATACTTTTATTCCGGACCCAAATGGTAAAACATCATCCCTGTAATCAATCGTTACATGTTTTGATGATGGTCCATAAACTAGGGCAATTGCATGACATAGGGGCAGCATTCACTTATTATATACTCATTGAGTATTCTGAGTTGTGTTATTTTCATATTGGTCCACTATTGCAATTACCTTTGAGTATAGCCCTAAATTGGCTATCAAGCTTTTAAAATGAAATGCAATATGTCATGCATACGTGCTGAATGATTAATATTTGCTGCATGTTGAAATCCTTTGGAAAGGATGAACGTATGAGGAATGCTTTTAAATGACTATCATCCTTGAGCTAAATGCAAGTATGTATGCATGCAAATATACAGGGGGGGCTTAAGCCCCACTTTTAGGAAAAATGAATAAGTGCTTAATGCCTATAATCTCTTGCATTCTAAGTAATATTAAGAAGGATGAACACATGTTGAATGTGCTTAATTGAAAATTCATCCTTGGACGTAAACGCACTTATGTGTGCTTGAGACTATACCGGGGAGTTTAAGCCCCATCCTTCAGGAAATGGATTTTAAGTCACCTGACCCATGGACTCACATTATTACTGTTTCTACTTTTTGAGTCCTAAGACCTTTTGGCACACCTTGAACATCATATCCTATTTTCACTGAATTATCTTTGATATGGATTGTTCTTGGTATGCACGAACACTGCACATAACTTAATGTTTGCATTTTCTGATGCATGTGTTATCCACAGTGTCTAAGCACATATTCAGATTGATAGGGGGAGCACTTAGAAATTAAAATTATATCTTGCTATGCTCACCAACATTATAGACTTAGATTTGTTCTTGAAAATTTCTGTGGCTTGTGTACTTTAAAGCATGTTGTTTTGAAAATTATATATGAAAATATTTTGTTTGCCACAGTTCTTTACTTTGCCATATGATCCTTGATTTTAAATTTATTTAACATCTTTGGATCTATGTGGTTGCATTTTTTATGGTACTTTGTAATTTGTGTTTAAATGAAAAACCAGAAAAATAATGCTTGCTTGATCCTTGAATTAAAGTTTCTTTTTCAGCAAGCATCCCTCCTAACATTTATTGATAATCATAAGGGGAATATAGATATTTATTTACTTGTATATATTTATATATATCTATATTCTTATGACAAGAAATGATTTTAAATGATATATATCTAGTTTCTTGCTTTATGCTTTATGCTTCATGACTTATGCTATCCTGTCTTAAAAATTTTTTATCATGAAATTGTCTTAAGGGTGTTGCATTGCATAACTGGTTCATTGATTGTTCATGAAATGCATATGAACTAGTTAGACCACTCTTATGCTCAAACCAACACTTGCAATCATATGCCGCATGTTTTTAAATTCCAATCTTTTGCGGGTCTTATGTTGTGTTCAACATGAATTGGTTTGTGTATACTTCTAGTTTGACCATGTTTATCATGGTATTCTTTTTAATAACCAGTTATATTGTGTTGTATGAAAAATAAATGCCAAAACCATAAAGGGAGAGTATTTTCTAAACAAATTGAAATTTTTTTCAAAAAGGGGAGTTCTCTTCCTAAGTGTGTTTTTAAATATTCAAAGGTTTTCTACTTAATTTAACCCTTTTTGCTGATGCCAAAAGGGGGAGAATTTTTATGAGCAAAATATTTATGACCAAAATGTTTATGACCAAAAGGGGGAAATTTCTTGAGGGCAAATGACATAGGGGCAAATTTTTGAGCCTGTGTTTGAATGCTAAAATTAAATGCATGATAATTTGTAATGTCTTCTTTCGTGAATATGTCTGTACTTTATTGTTTATACTTTCTATACATATTGTTGGGAGGAGCCTTTTTAGGCTGTACTTATTTTACTCTTATGTGTTTTTCATCATAAAAAAGGGGGAGATTGCTGGCTTTTTGAGTTCGATCTTTGTTTTGATGCTGACAAACACAATTGTCTCTTATGTTTGTATTTAAATGTTGAACATATATAATTCAGATCACACATAAGATCAAGAGAACATGGAAGTCAAGACAGGACTTAAAAGCTCAAAACTGGCGTATTCCATGATGTCAAAGAGCAGAGGAGTAGAAGAACACATTTGAGTTTAATTGTATTGCATTAATTTTATATATCTTTGGTCTGTAATAAATTTATACATCCTGCATGATATGACTTAATGCTCAAATAGGCCTTAAACTGATCGTAGGGAACCAAAGGCCATAGACAGACTTAAGGGCAGGTCGACCGATGTTGGGTTTTTGGGTTTAATTAAAAAGCTTAAGCCATTGAATGACAATAGGAACCATGACCCTTACACTTGAATACCACATGCTTTTTCACCAGGTTGAAATTGCACAAGAGACCAAAGAGGACATTAAGGCCATTTTTTGTGATGTTTCAAGTGATCGAACCTTGGCAATATAAAATGCCTTGGTCGACCGAACTGGCTAGAGGTCAATAGTTGACCATGCCTCTGGCGATTGAACCAAAATGAGTGTAGCTTCCACGGTCGACCGAACCCTGGTCACTAGCTTTTCCACTGCTCTCGGGCGACCGAACTTGTAGTTCAAAAAGGCCCCAGGCGATCGAACCTTATGATCTGGCAAACAGAACTTGAGGGCGGGCGACCGAACCTTGAAAGTTTGGATTTTCGACTTGCTTGGTCGACCGGCCACTGCCTTCGACAAACCGAACCTAAATTTCAATTCAAATTCTCTAAGTTTGTTGGGTCGACCAACCCTAAGGGTCAGCAAACCGAACCTCTCGGGTTGCCAATTTTTTACCGAGATAATTAAGGCTAAAACTCAATTAAAACATTTCCAAAATTCCTAATTTGTCCCCAACGGTCATATTTTGTTGAAAAACTATAAATACTCCTTCATTTGCTTTGATTAATAACTTTGATTAGAAAATATTTTCTCTCAAATATTTTTAACTTCTTGTTAATCAAAGTTCCTCTAACTTACTTTTTATTGCAAAAACTATTTCTTGGGGCCAATCTTTTACTCTCCAAAACTCTCTTTCATTTACTTGTAAATCATTTTTACAAGAGAGTAATTTTTATAGGCATTTTGTTTTTCATTCAAGGCATTAACTCTTTCATTTCCTTTTCACTTTGAAAATTATTTTGGGAGTTTGCTTCGATATTTCTCCATATATTTCCATAGTAAATATTATACTGGAGAAATACATTCTTACTTTGATTTGCACATTGAATATCAAATGTTTGTATTTTTATTTTGTGCAAAATCATTTTTAGAAAAGCACTCTTATTCTACTGAATATAACTCATATCATATTAGAGTGCATGTTATAGAACTTTCATGTTGTACATCTCAACTTAGTTGTAGAAGTATTTTCATATGTACAAAAATGTTTTTAATGCATCGGTTGGATTCAGCCCGGAATTGAACTGGAGAGTCTCAGCCCCGTAAGTGAGACCGATTGGGTTCAACCAGGAAATTGAACTGAAGAGTCTCAGCCACATAAGTGAGATAAGTTGGGCTCAACCTTATAATTCAACTGAGATTTACCTCGTCCCATAAGGAGAGATTGTAACGGCTTCTACTCCGCCTGTTTAAGTGAGCAGGGATAGTGTAATCCTTGGAGGTATGCCTAAGGCGAAAACATAGGCTGATTTGGCTAAACCTTAATAACAAATATTGTGTCGCTCTCTCTCTCCTTATCTCATTTACTTTCCACTCTTTAATTTCAGTATGTGTATGCATGTTTATGTTTTGTTATAACCATCTTGCATGCACATAGAATTAATTTAAATGAGATATACAACACCCGTATATGTATGCACACATTGCTCACTTACTTTATATACATATTTTATTTTGAATGGGATATAAGATGTGATGAATCGGCGTAATTATTTAAATTAGCGAAAAAGTATTAAATGTCCAATTCACCCCCTTTTGGGATCACACCAATTTCAACAACCCATTATCCACTCACTTCCAATGAGAGACAAACTCCCAACTAGAATTCTCAACACAAGCCTACAAACTATGTCCTCAAGGCAAAAACCTCTAGCAAAATAACTTGATTCTCAAAAAAGTAAAGGAAAAGAAAATTTACAACCTTACAACTAGAGGGGTTAAAAGATCCAACCAATTTCCAACAAACAAACATCATAGCCGTAGAAGAATAAAGATGAAATAATTCGAAAAAAAATATACTTGGCAAATGTCACACGGAGGGAGCTTGCTGGAGAGGGACTGAAGAAGAAGCCTCTGGTGCTTGCTAGCGAGCTTGTTCGCCGCATGAACTTCAATATCGCATTTCGCGCACAGAGCCGCCTCGTCGGCGCAACAAATCACGGTTGCCGGCGCTCTCTCGCACACATCGCACTGAATTTTCATTGTCTCGCCCTTCCCTAATTCTCTTCAAGTTCTTTTGCAGTTTTGGGAAATACCCGCATGCCAATTGAACAGTAAATCGAAGAGAAATCTACAGAGAAGCGATCTTTTCAAGATTTGGCGGATACCCAAATAGACAAATGGCGCAATTCAGAACTCAAAGGCCCTTCCCCGCTGAAATTTCACGTATATTCTTTGTCTGAACAATAAAGTATCAACAGGAGAAGGGGACTGACCAATGAGAGAAACAGGGAAGCTGAGAAGAAGGGACAAAAAGACATACCGATGAATGGCGCAGAGCACTCGGAGAGGATAAGAAAATAAGGGTCCTGGTTGGACCAACACCACCTTGCGTGGCTCTGCTTCTTCAACTACCTTCTCTCATACTTAATTGTTTTTCTTTTTAAATAAATTTTATGCAGCAAAAGTCTTCATGACACAATCAATTATCTTGGTGATATCCAAAAATATCTTTTTTGTTTCATTATTTTTAAGTTTTGGTTTTTAGTTCAATTAATTTTCTTAAGTTTTTCTTCTTTTAAAGCCTTCATAGTCAAAGATTCTAAAGAAGATGTACTAAAATTTTTAAATTTACAAGAATGATGTGAGACGAGGTGTGATATTATACAATTTAAATGCAGGCTCCAGTGAAGAAATAATTTATTGTCTAACTAATAAGTCTTCTTCAAGAAAAAACTGTGATTTTTTGTTTTTTTTTTAATTGTGGAATCTCAAAGATGAAAGTAGGGGAAAAAAAAATTAGGAGGATACACCATATCCACACCAAAAAAATATTTACTAAACTCGAATAAATAACTTGCATACTAATTTCCTTCATTCACGCAACGAATGTTGACAGATTAGGCTTTAATTCAAATATTTGAAATATTTGATATTTTTACAATTATAAAGGATGCACATAGGATTTGTATTCATTCGGTGGTAAAAAAATCTCTAAAGAATCTAACTTACAAATACATTATGTATTCTTACGTTGTAAACTAGATTGAGGTTATACCAAATTGCTTCTAGTTTTACCATCGTATTAGTAACTGTCCCAATTGTCACTAAGATGATTTATGATAAGACCACCAGTTCCAATTTGCCTTGACTTGATTGAAGAGTTATTATCAACATTTATTTTCATCTGGTTATTATCAGTAGGAATCCATTTAATTGGTCCAAAGTGCATATAAGAAGACAAATTTGTATAACAATGACCAATAATTGTATTACATTATTGCATCAACAACTAAGAAAGTATTGAAGAATGTCTCCTTAACTTTAGTATTTTGCATTCTCCAAATTACCAATAGGTGATAAATTCTCCTATTTAAGAATTTCTCCCATTAATAGTGTAGGAAGATTCTCCTTTAACCAAACATTTTATTGTGGATTGTATTTAGAAATTTGAGATATTTTTATAGGATATGTTGTAGGATCATTTAAAAAAAAATTGAAGGCAAGAGATTTAGGGAGAAGTTTATAACCAAATATATATATATATATATATATATATATATATATATATATATATATATTACTTATATGAATCAAAAAGAACATATGAAACAAATAGAAGTGCACTTACTCAACATACTTAATTGTGAAAAATAGTTTTTATTATTTATTTTTATTTTTTAAAAATTAGTAACAACATCACATTATTTTCTATTTTCTCGACATCTAAACAAAAAACTTAAAATAATAAATTTTCCAACCATATGATCCAAATGCTAACAAAGTGATATTTTTGTACTATTTAAAATAAAAAAAATAAAAAAAAAGAAATATATTTGAACCACTAAACAAATCCTTATATATATATATATATATATATATATTTTTATTTATTTATTTTTTTTTTGTCATACCATACTTATTTTTGATTTTTTATTTTTGCTTGGCTAGTCATACCATACATTGATTGCTCAAATTATTTACCAAATTGTAATGAAAAAAAAAAAAAGTCAAACAGGAAAGGATAATATGCAATATGTGTGCGTATATGTGTGTATATATATATATATATATATATATATATATGTGTGTGTGTGTGTGTGTGTGTGTGTGTGTGTGTGTGTGTATAAGTTTGGAAACATGGAGTCTGAGCCATGAATTTTCTTGATGCGAATGCGCAGCAGAAACCTTATACAACTTGAAATAATTTCAGAACAAGTAATGCAAACACTCAATGATGAATATACATAACAAGCAATCAATCACAATGAATAAAAAGAAAGCAACAAGAACACACAGAATAAGAAATTTACGGGGTTCAACAATTTGCCTACGTCCACAGGAGCAAGCGACTGATTTTTACTATCTCATGTCAAGCATATATCAAGCTTGAGAGAAATGGTGTATTCCCAAGAGGTGGTTTGAATTGGGTATTTAAAAAAACTTCCTAAGTCAAATTAATTTCGCAATCAGTATTTTGCAACCTAGGGTCTTTTTTATACAATTTTAATCCTCCAAATATACAGTATATAAAAGCATGTATGCAAAACAATCAAAACAATGTATGCAAAACAATCAAAACAATGTATAATTAAACATACATGTACAAAAATTGAAATGTAGAAATTTAAATAGATAAGGAAAAGAGAGAGAGACACAAAATTTGTTATCGAGGTTCGGTCAAATCAGCCTACATCCCCGCCTTAAGCCAGTAGCTCAAGGATTCACTATATGCTCACTTAAACGGGCAGAGCAACGCCACTTACACTCTCCTTACGGAGCGGAGACTTTCCGACTCAATTACAGGATTGAGCCATAACCAATTCTCCTTACAAGGCAGAGTCACCTCAAAAAGAGATATAAAATATTAGTGGAATGATTCCCAAAAAATAAATAAATAAATAATCGGATATAAAAGAAAAGGAAAAAAATAAAATAAAATTTATTTTTCTTTTTATTAATAAAAAATATTATTATTATTATTATTATTATTATTATTATTATTATTATTATCCTGAAGCTTCTGAAGCTCTTCTTTTTCTTCTTCTTCTTCTTTTCTTTTCTTTTCTTTTCTTCTGCCTGCGCGACAGACTCTCTTTCTCTCTCCTCTCATTCTCTCTCCCTCTCTCCTCGATTTCGTGGCGGATTTTCACCCGATCGAAAAGCGGAAGATATCGTTGGACTCAATTCTTCGCTGCCATCATTTCTATCAGAGCAGATTAGTGGTAGGAGCGGCGTAGACGTATCTCGTGGGGTAAGCCAATTCCCCCTTTTTATTTAATTTCTTACAAATTATAAGCATGATTGATGAACGGACACCACCACGAGAATCTAGGAATGATTCTCTACAAGTTTAGCGGGACAAAATTCTCGTGAGGTCGTCGTGGGTAAAACCCCAAATTTGGGGTACGGGGTTATTAAGGGGTTTATTTTTTAATTAATTAGGATTAATTTAGAAATACTAAAATATTGAGTATCTAGAGTTGAAGTAGAATGTTCGGAATTTAGGGTTCGGGTGAGTGCTGCGGGTGTAATTTTGGGACCCGCAGGCAAAATTTAGAAAATTAAGTGGGGCTGTTAAATGTTAGTTTAAATATTAATTTGAGGTATATGGAGCCTAAGAAAGGTTAGATGGGTACTATTTTGAAGAAATAGAGTAATTAATCTGGAAAAAATACAAAATTATAGGAGTTAAATTTCGGGTGCCAAAGGCGTAGGATCTAGGTATTAACGAGACTCTCAATAAGTCAGGTAAAGAGAATAAATTATAGTAGTATTTTTAAAATTATTATTTGAATTTATATGTGAAAATGAACATATGATATTTTGTCTGAAAATTATTATGATATAAATATTAGATAAATTGTGTGGCATTTGAGTAATTTTAAATTGTGATATTTTGGAGTGTAAAATATAACGATGAGTAATTTCTAAGAAAATATTGAAATGAGAATTACTGATGTGATTAATGAAAAATAATGAAATATGGTATTTATATGTGAGTAGAAATGTTTTGCATGAAAGATGAGATTTTGTGAATTTCTGATATTGAAAAATAATGAAACGTGGTATTTATTTGTGAGTGAAAATTATTTGGATGAGAAATGAGTTTGTACAAATTGTTGATATGATTATTTTAGGAAAATGTGAAAAATACGTGAAATATGATATATGATATTACGAGATGATGAATTGTGCACAGAAAATGATGAGAATATTTATATTGAACTAAATTGTGATATACAATATGATTGATGAAATGCCAATACCGCATAATGAATGCAGGTATGTGGTAGTGAACCCTGATGGATGGTTATGATATTGAGCACGGTATCGTTGCTAGTGGTGTTAGTGCAACCACACGGACTCTTGGAGCGTGTGGCGTGACAGTCGACTAAGCCATTTTGTAGGGTTGTTGGGTCCCCTGAATCTAGATTAGGGTTATAGGTTGACCAGTCGTACTACAAACGCGATTTGTGATATGATACTTTGATCTAACCGGGTCGGCCAACCGCGGTTAGATCCAGCCTTCGGGCTGTACAACCTTGACCATGGGGGGAAGCATGGCGTGGATAGAAAGATCCTCAGGGTGGCCATGAGTTATAGACGCAATGTTAGTATTTGATACCAAGGATGCTCATGAGTCAGAAAATAAAATGGAAATGAGAAAGAATGATAAAATTGGCTAAAATGAAAAATGAAAGAAAGAATGGAAATTGAGAAATAAAGAATGATAAAATTGAGAAATGGAACCGTGTGAATTAATACTATAAATAATTGAGGCGAAGTGAAACTCTCCGCTTGAGGGCTTACTGAGTAAGGTGAGTGCCTTGATAGGTATCAGTTGTGGCCATACCCGGCTGTATAACGTCTTAGGGCAGAGGAAAACTACCTGTATGGGCGGGTAATTTTCCCTATTCTCAGGAACTTCGCGGATAAATATGTGTTGGAAATCATAGAATTTGATAAATGATTTTAAATCTTATAAAAACTTGTGTTGTACATCTATACGATTATGAGAATGTGTATATCAGTATATTTTCTCAGATGAAATGATGATTTGAAAAGTAAAGTGTATCATAATTGTATTCATATGGCCACACACTGTAAATAATTTATTCCTTCTTACTGAGATTTGTCTCACCCAATTATCTACATTTTTCAGGGGACAAAGATAGGCCAGGCGATAGAGCTTCGTGACCATTGGGAGCTGAGACCCTGACACACATGGTGTGTTTTTGGACAAGGGGAGGTGTAATTCCCCTAGTGTTGAGTAGTTTTTGAGTTTGTGATAATGATATATATGTGTGTATGTAAATACTATGGGTATTGTATTCTGAATGATATAAATACACTATCTTCCGCTATTAGGTTGTATAATAAAATAACTTTGTACCCAATACCCAATGCGGGTCGGGTTGTACAAATGGTAGTAGGGTTGTTGACGTGGCCGGTTTGTGGATGTTTTTGATGACGGATGAATATTCATTTATTATTTATAAAAAAATTATACGAAAATCGGGGCGTCATAGTTTGGTATAAGAGCCTAGGTTGTTAGGTTCTGCAGACTTTAGTAGACAACGAAATACAATACCAGAGTATAGGAGTGGATTTTGAGAGAAATAGGAGATGGGTAGATTGAAATTTGGGTTAGTGATTGTTTGAGGATGAGGTGAGAATTTAGGATTCTATCTTGCGGCCTAGAGACAGGAGTACCGGGGTTGTTTTGGTGTTTTTCCTAGGGTGACGATTTCAGGAAAACCATGGATACTATCGCTAGGTCTTGTTTCTGAGTGGTAAGACTGAATTTTAAATGGGGATTAAGGATGTGGATAAAAGAGTAATTTATGAGTTATAGCGGTGTATGGGTTGTGTGATAGTGATTGTATGCCGAGAGTAGTTGTTTCCTTTGCAGGATGGATCTAGGGAACAGTAACATGAATGTGGGAGGTGATGGAGTAGGACCTTCCAGTATAGGTGGTGCAAACCCTGACGCGGTGTTGTGTAGCGTCACTCAATAGGGATGGCTGAGATGGCTAGGAGCTTAGGGGAGCGAAGCTGCACGATTGAGCAGTTCACGCGTATGCGACCCCCGTTTTTTCTGGAGGAGCGGACCCACTGGTAGCAGAGAACTGGGTTCAAGACATAGAGGACATACTAGTAGTCCTCTCATGTACAAATGAGCAGAGGGTGTTATTTGCCATATTTAAATTGACTGGGGAGGCAAAGCGCTGGTGGAGGTCAATGAGAGTACTGGAGGAGCAGAGGTCGGATCCTATAGCGATGACATGGAGTCACTTTAGGGAGATTTTCTTCGAGCGGTACTTTCCCGCTACGATCAGGAGTGCAAATGTATCGGAGTTTCTATATCTGACACATGGGTTTATAACAGTGCAGCAGTTCGCAGCGATGTTTGTTGAGCTATCCCGGTTCGCCCCGTATATGGTGCCAGATGAGGAGAGGAAGGCGAGAAAGTTTGAGGGGGGCTTGAGGCAAAACCTGTTTGAGCAAGTGGTAGGTTTCCGAGCTCAGACTTTCTCAGAGATAGTGGACAGGGCTACGGTGATTGAGAGCAGCATACAGAGAGGCGCAGCAGCCTAGAGCCAGAGGAAGAGGCTCGCGCCTTCTGATTTTCAGGCAGGGCCTAGTCGAGGGCTGTGGAGGAGATATGATACCAGAGGAGGACGATGAAAGGGAGGGGGAGATCGAGCAGTACAGGTCAGAAAAATGCTCCCTCCATATCTTAGATGTTTGAGGAGGCACCTAGGAGAGTGCCGAGCGAGAGAGGTTATTTTTTATCAGTGCCATCAGCCTGGGCATATCGTGAGGAACTATCAGGCACCACCAGTGGTAGTGGCTTCTCCTTGACCATACAGAGGAGGTTATCAGGCACCTCGAGGGGGACAGTAGAGGAATACTGCTCCAGCATGAGTTTGTGCACTGACGCCGGGAGATGCTAAGGCAGCTGGAGATGTGGTGACAGGTACAGTTTCAATACTATCATTTAAAGCTACTGTTTTGTTTGACTTTGGGGCGACGCATTTGTTTATCGCCCGGTATTATGTAAAGTTGTGTGGGTTTGAGCCTCAACAGTTAGATGTTAGTTTGTCTATTACTACGCCTACAGGGGTTGTGGGGATATATAGAAAGGTACTCGGGGATTGTCCAATGGATATTTAGGGTTGGTTTTTGTTGGCTAATCTGGTGGTTCTGGACATGCATGGGTTTGAGATAATCTTGGGTATGGATTGACTAGTTGCCCACTATGCTAGCATTGATTGCCATCAGAGAGAGGTAGTATTCAGACTTCCAGAGGGACAGGAGTACAGATTCGTGGGATCACGTGTGCGCAGCCCACCTTAGTTACTATCTACTATTCAGGCACGTGGATTGCTATTAGAAGCTTGATAGGGATATTTAGCCTGTGTGAAGGCAGTATCATAAGGGGAGTTGACGGTGGAGGAGATCCCAGTGGTGAGGGATTTTACTGATATATTTTCTAAGGATTTGCTAGGACTACCTCCTGATTGTAAGATAGAGTTCGTTATTGATCTGGTTCCGGGGACAGCACCGATTTCGAAGGCGCCGTATAGAATGGCACCGGCAGAGCTGAAAGAATTGAAAGAGCAGTTGCAGGAGCTGTTAGATAAGGGGTTTGTTCGGCCCAGTGTGTCGCCCTAGGGAGCACCAATTTTATTTGTGAGAAAGAATGATGGTTTGATGAGGTTGTGCATCGACTATCGAGAAATAAACAAAGTGACTATCAAGAAAAAATACCCACTCTCGCGTATTAATGATTTGTTTGACCAGTTACAGGGGACACAGATCTTTTCGAAGATATACTTACGCTTTAGGTACCATCATGTGAAATTCAGGGCAGAAGATGTTTCGAAGATGGCATTCAGAACATGGTACGGTCACGATGAATTTTTGGTTATGTCGTTTGGTTTGACGAATGCTTCTGTAGTGTTTATGGATTTGATGAACAAGGTCTTTCACCAGTACTTGGACCAGTTTGTGATAGTATTTATTGATGATATACTGGTGTATTCGAAGAGCCCAGAGGAGTATGAGGAGCATCTAAGTATAGTGTTGCAGGTGTTGCGAGAAAAGAAGCTTTATGCAAAGCTCAAGAAGCATAAGTTCTGGCTAGAACAGGTTACCTACCTTGGATACGTTATATCTAGGGGTGGTATTTCTATTGATTCAAGTAAGATTGAGGCGGTAGTAGACTAGGTACGACCAAAAAACGTGCACGAGATCAGGAGTTTCCTGGGATTGGTTGAGTAGTACCGTAGGTTTGTTGAGGGCTTCTCTAGGCTGTCAGGCCCATTGACCATATTGACCAGGAAGGGAGTGAAGTTTGAGTGATCTGAGGAATGTGAACAGAGCTTCCAGGAATTGAAGCAGCGACTCATCACTGCACATGTGTTAACGATTCCTTTAGGAGAAAAGGGGTTTGTGATTTACAGTGATGCGTCCCATAAAGGGCTCGGATGCATGTTGATGCAACGAGGGAGAGTGATAGCCTATGCCTCACGACAGTTGAAAGAATATAAGAAGAATTGCCCTACCCATGATTTAGAGTTGGCGGCGGTTGTTTACGCGCTGAAGATTTGGAGGCACTATCTATATGGGAGTAGGTGTGAGATATTTACTGACCATAAAAGTTTAAAGTATTTCTTCACGCAGAAGGAATTGAATATGAGGCAAAGGAGATGGCTGGAACTAATAAAGGATTACGACTGCACTATCAGCTACCACCCGGGAAAGGCTAATGTGGTCGCTGATGCATTGAGCCGGAAATCAGTGGATTCATCTATATTTGCAGTGGAGATTCAACATTCGATCCAGATGGATCTAGAGAGACTCAGTGTCGAGCTAGTAGAGGGCGATTATCAGGCGTTCATTGCTGACTTGGTTTTACAGCTGACTCTACATTAGAGGATTAAAGCAGCTCAAAAGAATGATGCAAAACTAGTAGAGCTTGTGGGAAAGGTACAAGATGGTCAAGAACCAGAGTTCAAAATTTCAGATGATGGAGCCTTGAGGTTCCATACCAGGTTATGTGTTCCTGCCGACCCTGAGATCAAGAAGGTTGTCCTAGAGAAAGCGCATCGGTCCCTATATATTGTATATCCAGGTAGCACTAAAATGTATAGGGATCTTTGAGAGTCCTTCTGGTGGAGTAACATGAAGAGGGAGATAGCTCAGTATGTGGATTAGTGTTTGATGTGCCAGCAAGTGAAGGCTGAGTATCAGAGCCCGGTGGGGTCATCGCAACCACTCCATATTCCTGAGTGGAAGTGGAAGCATATAACGGTGAATTTTGTCTCAGGATTACCGCCAGCATTGCATGGACAAGACGCTATTTGGGTAGTAGTGGATCTATTGACGAAGACTGCCCACTTTTTCACAATCAGAGTTAGCTACTCCATGGACATATTGGCTGAGTTATACATCTAAGAGATAGTTAGGCTCCAAGGTGTCCCATTGTCTATAGTTTCAAATAGAGACCCATGGTTCACATCTCGTTTTTGGAAGAGTCTGCAAGAGGCCATGGGTTCTCAGTTGTCGTTTAGTATAACTTTTCATCCTCAGACTGATGGGTAGACAGAGAAAACCATACATATTCTAGAGGATATGCTGCGAGCATGTGTGCTGGACTTTAGAAGTCGTTGGATGCAGTATTTGCCATTGGTTGAGTTTGCGTATAACAACAGCTACCAGGCCAACATTGGGATGGCACTGTATGAGGCGCTGTATGGTAGGAGGTGCTGATCCTTGTTATACTGGGATGAGGTTGGAGAGAGACAGGTATTGAGGCCAGAGTTAATACAGTAGACTTATTATAAAGTCAGACTCATCAGAGACAGGATCAGAATAGTGCAGAGCCGGCAGAAGAGTTATGCTGATACTAGTTGGCGAGAATTGGAGTTTGACGCAGGAGATCACGTGTTCCTAAATGTGGCGCCAATGAAGGGAATTATGAGGTTTGAGAGGAAGGGTAAGCTGAGCCCTAGGTATATTGGACCATTCGAGATTCTTGAGAGAGTGGGTCTAGTTGCCTATCGTTTGGCATTACCATCGGTCCTATCTAGGATCCATGATGTATTCCATATTTCTATGCTGAGGAAATACGTCCCAGACCCCTCCCATGTGATCAGATATGAAGCATTGGAGTTGGGTGATACTTTAGCTTATAAGGAAGTGCCAGTGTAGATTCTTGATTGGAAGGAACATGAGTTACATACGAAGAAGATTCCACTAGTGAAAGTTTTGTGGTACAATCATGCCGTTGAAAAGGCTTCTTAGGAACTAGAGGATCAGATGTGCCAAAGATATCCACACTTATTCACTGGAGCTTAGAGTTGAGCCACTCAAAATAAAAGGAATAATATTGTATATTTTTATTTGTATAGTGTAACATAGAATATATAGGGTTTTTAATGTTGAAATATGACTGACTTTGGAAGAATTTTGAAAAAGTTGTAATCTCCCAAAACCCTCGTTATAACCACGGTATTCCTCCGCCATAAGTGAGGATAATTAATAAAATTGAGGTGTTTTCTCTCTAAAGATGGAAAACTGATAAATAAACAAATTTTGAGGACGAAATTTTTATGAGGGGAAAATGTAATAACCCCAAAAAGGGATATAGAAGATTAGTATAATGATTCTAAAAAAAATAAAAATTAATTAATTAATTAATTAATTAATCGAATTTAAAAGAAAAGAAAAGAAAAAAAAATAAAAAATAAAAATTTATTTTTATTTTTATTAATAAAATATATTATTATTAATATTAATTAAATATATTATTAATATTAATTAAATATATTATTATTATTATTATTATTATTATTATTATTATTATTATTATTATTATTATTATTATTATTATCCTGAAGCTTAGAAGCGTTAGGATCTTCTTCTTCTTCTTCTTCTTCTTCTTCTTCTTCTTCTTCTTCTTCTTCTTCTTCTTCTTCTTCTTCTTCTTCTTTTCTTTTCTTTTCTTCTGCCTGCGCGATAGACTCTCATTCTCTCTCTCCCTCTCTCCTCGATTTCGTGGCGGATTTTCGCTCGATAAAAAATCAAAAGATATCGTTGGACTCAATTCTCCGCCGCCGTCATTTCTATTAGAGCGGATCAGTGGTAGGAGAGGGTTAGATGTATCTCGTGGGGTAAGCCAATTCCCCCTTTTTATTTAATTTCTTGCAAATTATAAGCCTGATTGATGAACAGACACCACCACAAGAATCTAGGGATGATTCTCTACAAATCTAACAGGATAGAATTCTCGTGGGGTCGTCGTGGGCAAAACCCAAATTTGGGGTACGAGAGTAATTAAGGGGCTTATTTTTAATTAATTAAGATTAATTTAGAAATGCTAAAATATTGAGCATCTGGAGTTGAAGTAGAATGTTTAGAATTTAGGGTCCGGGTGAGTGCGGGTGTAATTTTGAGACTCGCAGGTAAAATTTAGAAAATTAAGTGGGGCTGTTAAATGTTAGTTTAAATATTAAGTTGAGGTATATGGAGCCTAAGAAAGGTTAGATGAGCATTATTTTGGAGAAATAGAGTAATTAATCTGGGAAAAATGTAAAATTGCAGAAGTTAAATTTCAGGCACCAAGGGCGTAAGATCTGGGTATTAACGAGACTCTCAGTAAGTCAGGTAAAGGGAATAAATTATAGCAGCGTTTTTAGAATTATTATTTGAATTAATATGTGAAAATGCATATGATATTTTGTCTGAAAATTATTATGATATAAATATCAGATAAATTGTGTGGCATTTGAGTAATTTTAAATTGTGATATTTTGGAATGTAAAATATAAGGATAAGTTAGTTCTAAGAAAATATTGAAATGAGAATTACTGATGTGATTAATGAAAAATAATGAAATATGGTATTTATATATGAGTAGAAATGTTTTGCTTGAAAGATGAGATTTTGTGAATTTCTGATATTGGAAAATAATGAAATGTGGTATTTATTTGTGAGTGGAAATTATTTGTATGATAAATGAGTTTGTACAAATAGTTGACATGAGTATTTTGGGAAAATATGAAAAATACGTGAAATATGATATATGATATTACGAGATGATGAATTGTGCATAGAAAATGATGAGAATACTTATATTGAATTGAATTGTGATATATTGGAATATGATTGATGAAATGCCAATACCGCATAATGAATGCGGGTATGTGGTAGTGAACCCTGATGGATGGTTATGATATTGAGCACGGTACCGTTAGGGCAATCACACGAACTCTTGGAGCGTGTGGCGTGACAGTCGACTGAACCATTTTGTAGGGTTGTTGGGTCCCCTGAGTCCGGATCAGGGTTATAGGCCGGTCAGTTATACTATATACGTGATATGTGATATGATACTTTGATCTAACCGGGTCGGCCAACCACGGTTAGATCCAGCCTTCGGGCCTCACAACCTTGACCATGGGGGGAATCATTGTGTGGATAGAAAGATCCTTAGGGTGGCCATGAGTTACAAACGCGATGTTGGTATTTGATACCAAGGATACTCATGAGCTGGAACGTAAAATGGAAATGAAAAGTGAAAGAATGATAAAATTGGTTAAAATGAAAAATGAAAAAAAGAATGGAAATTAAGAAATAAAGAATGATAAAATTGAGAAATGGAACCGTGTGAGTTAATCATATAAATAATTGAGGCAAAGTGAAACTCTCTGCCTGAGGGCTTATTGAGTAAGGTGATTGCCCTGATAGGTATCAGATGTGGCCATACCCGGCTGCATAACGTGTTAGGACAGAGGGAAGCTACCTGTATGGGTGGGTAGTCTTCCCTATTCTCAGGAATTTCGTGGGTAAATATGTGTTGGAAATCATTGAATTTGATAAATGCTTTTAAAACTTATAAAAGCTTGTGCTGTACATCTATACGATTATGAGAATGTGTATATTAGTGTATTTTTTCAAATGAAATGATGATTTGAAAATTAAAGTGTATTATAATTGTACTCGTATGGCCACACATTGTAAATAATTTATTCCTTCTTACTGAGATGTGTCTCACCCAAATTAGCTAAATTTTTCAGGGGACAAAGATAGGCCAGGCGATAGAGCTCCATGACCATTGGGAGCTGAGACCCTGACACACAGGGTGAGTTTTTGGACTAGGGTATGTGTAATTCCCCTAGTGTTGAGTAGTTTTTGAGTTTGTGATAATGATGTATATGTGTGTATGTAAATACTCATGGTATTGTATTCTGAATGATATAAATACACTGTCTTCTGCTGTTAGGTTGTATAATAAAATAACTTTGTACCTGGTACCCGATGCGGGTCGGGTCGTACGAATGGTAGTAGGATTGTTGACGTGGCCGATTTGTGGATGTTTTTGATGACGAATGAATAGTCATTTATTATTGAGAAAAAAATTGTACGAAAATCGGGGCGTCACACTGAGCTAAACCGATACAAATAAAATATTTTGTGCACATAAAATGCTTCTCAAATAAGCAGAAATGTACAACTTTAAAGCTCTAAAATGCACTCTCAAATGATATGAAATAAATGCTCAAGAGAGTAAGGGTGCTTTTCTTAAAATAATTTTGTAATATTTGAATAAAATATGTCACGCCCCTAACCCAAAAATGGAACCCAGGGGTGAAAATATAGTCTAACCTATCCCTGTGTCCAACAATATAATCATACACAGGAACAATGAATGAGGGTCCGACCTTGTGGGGTTCTCAGGCACCCTATACACATCCATAGCAATAGAAGACATAGCAGAAAAAAGGTCATTCTATACATGCATGGTACCAGACTAGAGTCTATACAAAGGAGTCAAACTCCACAAAAATAGCACAGTCCCAAGTGGCAGCCATCACTCCCAAAAGACCACCCAGCACAAGCTTAGGTTTTACCTAGGTACCTCCTACAAATCATCGACCACTACGCTTCGACACCCAAAATCTAGCTCCAGTTACCCAAAGGACCTGAAAAATATGTGCATACAGCAGGGGCGAGACACCTCTCAGTGAGGAAGAACACAGGTTATATTGGTGTGTGGCATTCGAGTGTTATCATGATACACAACACATACACAGTTAAATGCAGTTCCAGTACTAGTTTCACAACAGTGCATATAATCACACACACACATGATCAAGCAACCCAGTGTTGTCACACCCTTCGGCCCGTAGCCAGCTCGCAATACCAGGCGTCAGCCCGTAGTTGACCCACAGTACACGGCATCCCCAGTACATGGCTAGTCCCAAAATCTCATGGCATCGATCGGTACAAACTGGTGGATGCACACCCTTTGGTGATCAGCCAATAAGGCTCACGCCCTCGGATATAGAATCAGACACTCTTGCCAAACTTGGCCTAGCAATTTCATACGCCTATGGATATAGAGCTGGACACTCTCAGTACCTGGAACAACTCAGAACCCAGTTCTAATTGCATTCCACAAAACACAACTATGCATGCTTATATAACCAAACATACCACACTCATTTGGTAATCTAAAATCATGGCTTTCCAAACATATACATTTTAAATAAAGTCAAGGTACGACCATCCCTATTACACAGTATAAATCATCATATACATACAGTTTCCACAAAACCAGGGATGCAACCCAATACCCCCTTTTTCCCAAAACTATAATCATGAAAAACCCATAATTTTACCCATTAAATCCCCCAAAATGAGTAACCAAAACACACACAGGACCATGGACCACAGTTCCACCGAGTTCGATTTCGAAAATAACCGACATAAACTAAATCCCCTTACCTTTTCCCCAAATGGCAAATCCCGAACTCCAAGGCCCCTAAACAGCGAACTGAGTTCCAAAACCTATAACGTACAGTACAAAATATACTCACGACTCCATTCTCTACAAAACTACTGGAATAGAAATGAAAACCGAGCCTTACCTCGATTTTACGCCAAAACCCAAAAATGACCAAACTAAAAATCTGATCCGTAGAACTTGTAGAGAATCCTTCCACGATCCACGTGGTAACTTCGGATTAATGATCCTCACTTCCTATGGTGAAGAAATATAGAGAGATGGAGAATAGGAAGAGTTTCTAGAGAGATAGAGAGAGAAAATGAGATTTCTTAGCTGAGAAGTAATGAAAATATCTATTTATAGTACCTTTGACTCAGTCGTCCTCGTCGACGAGACCATGACCTTGTCGATGAGCCTGAGATTCCTGGTTTCTCGAAATCTTTCAGCTTCCCCTTGTCTACGAGCCCCTGAAACTCGTCGCCGAGTATCCTTAAGACTTTGTCGATGAACTTTGGATTCGTTGATGAGGCCTGCTTAATTTACCTTTCTGCCCCTCTCTTAGTTAATTAAATCCATAGTTCACGATTTGGGTTCTTACAACCTCCTCTCCTTACAAAAAATTTCGTCCTCGAAATTTGTCATCTCTCATTCACAAACTCAACATACAATTAAATACATATACGCAATTCTATAAGGAAACTGGCGACTACTACAACGCAGCCCCATCACAATATATATGTACCCTCACTTATGGCGGAGGAATATCGTGGTTACATACACAACCGTCTCAGGAGGTCACAAAAACACACACTCCTGATGAATAACCACCTATTCCAACCCAAAGTAGGATATACTACACATACTCAAAACAACTGTGGATACTTTCGGCATATTTTCTTTTCCAGTTCCCAAGAAGCTTCCTCAACCTCGTGATTTTTCCACAATAGCTTCACCAATGGTATATCCTTGGTACGAAGCTTTTGAACTTTACGGTCTAGAATCTGAACAGGTATCTCCTCATATGCTAAAGTATCCCAAATTCCCAAGTCCTCGTAACTAATAACATGTGAAGGATGTAGCACGTACCTTCTCAACACGGATACGTGAAATACATCGTGGATCCTCGAGAGTGCTGGGGGTAGTGCAATCCTGTAGGCTACCGGACCCACTCGCTCAAGAACCTCGAATGGTCCGATATACCTCGGGCTCAACTTGCCCTTATTTCCAGATCTCATCACCCCTTTCATTGGAGCTATTCTCAAAAATACCTTACCCCCCACCTTGAACTCTAATTCATGGCGGTGAACATCTGTGTAACTCTTCTGCTGACTCTAAACTAATTTAATCCTCTCTCGGATTAAACCCACCTTCTCAGATGCCTACTACACAAGTTCAGGTCCTAACACCTGACGTTCACAAACCTCATCCCAATACATAGGAGATCGACACCTCCGACCATACAGAGCCTCGAACGGTGCCATCCCAATACTAGGCTAGAAGCTATTATTATAAGTGAACTCTACTAGTGGCATAAATTGTATCTAACTACCACCAAAGTCTAACACACAAGCTTGCAACATATCTTCCAAGATCTGTATCGTTCTCTCCGACTGTCCATCAGTCTGGGGGTGGAACGCTGTACTGAAAGTAAGCTTCGTCCGCAGTGCCTCTTACAATCTCGACCAGAATTGAGAAGTAAACTTTGGATCTCGATCTGATACAATGGACATTAGTACTCCGTGCATCCTAACTATCTCATGCACATACAAGTCTGTTAGCTTACTCAGAGGGTAGCTAACCTTCATCGGTGTGAAATGGACAGATTTCGTCAATTTATCCACGATCACCCAAATATCATTCTGCCCCTGAAGTGCTGGTGGCAATCCGGTCACAAAATCCATGGAAATATGCTTCCATTTCCACTATGAAATAACTAAGGGCTGCAACGGCCCTATCAGCATCTGATGTTCAGCTTTCACCTGCTGACACGTTAGACACTGCTCCACGAACTGAGCAATCTGCCTCTTCATACCACTCCATCAGAAGGTCTCGCACAAATCTCGATACATCTTTGTACTACCAAGATGTACCGTATATAACGAACGATGTGCTTCCTCCAAAATCGTCCTTCTGATCTCATCGTCGTTCAGAACACACAGTCAAGTCCCAAACCTCAATACACCTCCTTCAGAGATGTTAAACTTTGTAGCCAATCCCTGTTGTACCTTTTACATAACCTCTGCCGACTCCGCATCACTAGCTTGCGTGACTTTTATACACTTAAATAAAGTCGGCTGAACCACCAAACTAGCAAAGAAAGCCTGATGATCCCCACATACCAACTTTATACCCGTGTGAAGGTGTCTACAGTTCGGAAACTTGTGACTCGATAGCCACTTCTCTTGTCTGTGTGAGTTCTTCTCCTTCAAGTGTTAATTCTGCATCTTTGGAAGATTCAGTTTGGTCCCACTTATAGGATTCATTTTTTTTCAAAAATGACATCTTGACTGAAAATGACTTTCTTGTTAATGGGATTATAAAGTCGATATTCCATGGTGCTGTCGCTGTATCCAACAAGGATACACTTCTCTTTTTTGTCTTCCAACTTTGTCCTTCTTGTTTTTGGGATCTTGGCGTAAGCTATAGAGCCAAACACTCTCAGATGACTCACATTGAGCTTGTGAGTACTCTAAGTTTCATGTGGTGTCTTTGTATCAAGACTCTTCATAGGACACCCGTTGAGCAGGTAGACTGCACATAACACTGCTTCTACCCAAAAACTTTTGGGCACATTCTTATCCATTAACATGCTCCAGGCCATGTTAAGGATCGTGCGGTTCTTCCTCTCATCTACTCCATTCAACTAGGGAGTAGGCCGGTGTGAACTAGTTTTGAATCCTTTGTTGCCTAAGGAATTCTTGGAAAGCTTCTGCCTTGTACTCTCCTCCTTGGTATGATCGGAGTGACTTGATGCAATAGCCACTCTACTTCTCCATGAGAGTTTTGAACTCTTTAAATTTTTCAAACACTTCTGATTTCCTTTTTCGGAAGTAGAGCCAATTCTTCCTGCTATAATCATCAGTGAAGGTGAGAAAGTATTGGTTTTGTCCATTTGAAATCAAGCTCAATGGACCACACAAGTCTATGTGTACTAACTAGAGTGACGTGGTAGATCTCCAGTCGACTTGCTTTCCAAAGTTGTTTCTATGTTGCTCTCTTAGAACACGATTTTCACATATCTCATTCAGGTGTTGTATGTTGGGTAAGTCGTTCACAATCTTCTTGCTTCCCAACTACTTCAAGCTTTCAAAGTTGAGGTGTCCAAACCTCAGATTCCATAGCCAATCTTTGTTGTTGATGATGGCGCTTAGACATCTTGGTGTGTCGTGATGGATGGCGAAAAAGAACATTCGATTTTTTGCTATAGTGACTTGATTGACAAGCTTACCTTGAGCGTTTGATATCACCATCTTCTTATCTCTAAGGCTAATTCAGTAGCCTTTCTCTATAAGCTATCCGAGACTCAAGATGTTGGTTTTCATGTTTGGCAATAGAGGTTTGAGATGAAAGCGTGATCTCCGTCCTTCTGCTTGATCAAAACATCTCCTTTCCCTTAGAATGGGACTTTAGAGAGATAGCTAAAAGAGATCTCCCCCTGAACTTTCTCATCAAGTTCAATGAATAGGTCATTTCTACCAGTCATATGGTTTTTGGCTCCAGAGTCGAGGTACCATACCCTTTGGTCATGGGCTGAGCTGTACACCATTAGCATCACTGACTTTCCAGCTACATGTTCAGTTTTGGCAAGGTTAGCTTCCTCGCTAACCTTTTCTTGTTGTCACCCCTAACACTCGTTGCTATAGTGGCCAAACTTATGGCAGTTATAACACTCAATATTTCTTTTATCAATGTTCTGATGGTTGTTGTAATCGCCACCTCTTCTTCCACGTCCTCTTCCTCGTGGGACGTTGTTCTGTTGTCCACATCCTCCCCTCATGGAACCTTGTTCACCTTGGCCTCCTCCTCTAGATTCAGTATATCCAGATCCTCTTCTGCAAGATCCTCGACCTCGTTCTTGTCCTCGGTGCGATGTATCCCATCAACAAAAGATAGTTTTGACTGTAGGACTTGTTCCAATGACTTACCTTCACTTCTTCTGTTCACCTTCTGCTCATGAGCTTGCAAAGATCTTGCAAACTCTTTTACAGACATGGTCTCCAAATCTTTCATTTCTTCCAATGTGAGGACTATGTAGTCAAATTTTGGATCCAAAGATTGCAAAATTTTCTAACATATCCTCATGTCTATGAGATTCTCTCCATTTCTCCTCAACTGGTTCAATATAACCATTACTTGAGTATAGTACACGACAATGGACTCAAATGACTTCAT
The DNA here is from genome assembly GCF_029873635.1 of Malania oleifera. Lineage (NCBI taxonomy): Eukaryota > Viridiplantae > Streptophyta > Magnoliopsida > Santalales > Ximeniaceae > Malania > Malania oleifera. Next base: position 124,861,491 of record NC_080419.1, on the reverse strand, counting down.
TTGCAAGGATTCAAATTCACCTTATAGATTTTGGAGGCAAATCCTCTTCACTTTGTTGGATCCTTTGTATGTCCGGTGAAGAGTATTCTGAACTTCTTGGGATGTCTTGGTAGAAGCAATGATTTTGAAGGCGGCCTTATCAAGGCCCTCGTAGATTATGGACTTGGCTTTGCAATTCCTTTTCTGATCGGCGCGGAGGGTCATTCATTAAGCATCAGAAATAGATGCTTCGGCTTCTTTTGATGGAGCTTCTTTGTACCCATCTTCAACAATGTCCATGACCTCCTGAGCACCTAATTGGGCTCTCATTTGAATGTGCCAGTTGTCGTAGTTGTCCTTTGTTAGCTTTGGAATGAGCGCTTGTGCTGTACCGTTCACCATCGAGTTTGATATATATAAAAAAGAATTTTGGGGATGGATTTTGACAAATCAAATGCCTCCAGTGTGTTCATAAAGTCAAAAACCTTCAGGAACCGATTTTGGGAAGCAAAGAACCAGTCCAAATAACATTGAACCGGCTAAAAAATCGTTATAGATCAGTTTGGCTGGGCCGATTTTTCTTAATAGTAGATCAATGACGTCAGTTAGAACTGTTAGACCACGTGGCATCTTTTGGACAAGCTGCATGTCGATAACGATTTGCGGATCTGGGCATGAGTCGGTCTTCGAGTCAGGTCATGCTCGCGAACCTTTGGTACGGATTTTTGTTGGCGGGTCGCAAATCGGGTTGCGGGTTTTTGGGTTGGGTCGCGTCAGTCAGGTGAAGAAGGAGCATGTAGGCATGTGACGTTGCTGGAAACACTTGCAGCAGCATATGCAGCGCGTCTCGATGACGTAGTATTAGTTCTTGGGTGTGTGAGCGCGTGAGAAGGCATCTGAACTCCATTTTGATATGCAGTTTTGACCTATGGACTCATCTTAATGCTATCTACACGATGGTATGCTCAAAAATTGATTTCGAACAAATTTAAATCTAGGAAAAAAATTGAATTCGTCTCTGTTCACCTCTATATGGAGAATTCCGGCAAATTGTGGCTGTAGAGACCCGGAGAAAAAATTAATTTATGAAAGTAATAAAAGAAAAGAAAATAAAAAGAAAGAAAATAAGGAAAGGAGGGGCATAAGTAGGGATTCATCAATGAACCTATGGTCTTTGTCGACAAATAACCTTCTAGGTCTTGTCGACGAAGTACACGTGTCTTGTCAACGAGGAGATATCGAGAGGAGAGAATTTTAGGCTATTAAGGGTTTGTCGATGAACCCATTATATTCTTCGACGAACGCCCTTCTGTGGTTCGTCGACGAGTACACGTGTCTCGTCGACAAATGCACGTGGCCAGCGGTATATATATACCTTAAAATCAGATTTCAGCAAGGAAATTCATTTCCTCTTCACTCGCTTTCTCTTTAACCTTTGGTTCCTCCCCCTTCTCTCTTCTATTTTGGCACCATTTTAGCCCGTTTCGACGATCAGAAGCCACCACGAGGTTCGTGGGGAGATTCTCTAAAACTTACCCTGAGCGGATTGTTGATTTGGAGTCCTTGGGCACCACTCCAAAATCAGGGTAAGTAAGGTATTTTAGGGTTTAAGTGTTTATTTGGAGTATATAGGGCCTAGGAAATGCTAAACGAGAAAAATTCTAGGAGATGAGTTGATTGATTTGGAGAAAATGTGAATTTTAGGGTTTTGAGTTTCGAACGCCGCGGGCGTAGGATTTGGTTATTATGTTATAAATATTAAATAAAAATTGTGTGGCTTAAGAAATATGAGATAATAGGTTTATACTTGGAATGTAATTGAAATTGGGATATATGAATTGCGCTGAGGAAAATGAGATTATGAAATATATATATATATATATATATATATATACTGAACTATTTTATACAGAAATGAAGTTATGGAAATTTAATTATATTTTATATACATAATTGTGATGAAATGATATTTTTATATGGAAATGATGAAAAGTGACATACATAATGATTTTATAGAAAAACGAAGAAATGAGATATATACATAGATGTGCAATTTACTGGGAAATAATGAAATGTGGTATATTGATATGTTTTATTGAGAAATATTGAAATACGTGAGATGAGATATACACTATTATGAGAATGAAATGTGTTAAGAAAATGATGAGAATACTACTAATGTGATGAGATGAATGTGAATACTAAATTGTGAATACTGAATTGAGAGTATTGAAATGTGAATATGGAAATGTGGAAATGAGTACCTTGATGAACTGTTGTTGATAGAGAGCACGGTACCATTGCTAGTGAGGTGATAGTGCAACCACATGGTCTTGTGGAGAGTGTAGCAAGACAGTCGAATGGGCATGTGAAGGGTTGTGATGCACTAATGGGGTTTGGACCAGGATTAGGCAGGCCATTCGTACTATAGACACATTCCCCCTTGATCTAACCAAGTAGGCCAACTTCGGTTAGGTCCAACCTTCGGGTCGCACAACCTAGTCATGAGGGGAAGAATGACGATGAGATGGGAATATCCTCAGGGCAGCCATGAATTACAAACATGTAGTGGATTCTATACTGGGGGAAACTCATGAGTTGGATCGTGATTACTCATTATAGACACGATAATGAACAACCATGGGTTACAGACACGTTGTGAAATATACTGGAGGATACCCATGGGCTAGAAAACGGAAATTAGAAAGAAAAGCTTATGAAAGCTATTGAAATATGAATATGAGAAAGAAAAGTTTATGAAATAAAATGTGAATATGATTTTGAGAAATAAGAAAGTACGCATATGATTATGAAAATGATAAGAGAGCTTTTGAAAAGATATGTTTTACATAGATATATGATTATTAGTACATATCTATATATTTTCTTCCAACTGTTATATGTATTAAAATGGAATGTGATATGATGTAATTGAACTCATACTGTCACATGCTATGAATAATTTATTCCGTCTTACTGAGAGGTGTCTCACCCAAATATTTTAATGTTTCATGAGATAGAGCTCCGAGATAGAGGGGAACTGGTACCCTGATAGACATGGTAAGCATTTTGTGTTGGGGAATGTGTTGTGTAATCCCCTAGGGTATGTTATGGACTTTTGGGGATGTGTATAGATGTATAGAACTCTGGTTATTTGCATTCTGGATGGTATGCAAATATGGACTTCCGCTGTTAGGTATGTTCTTATATAATGGACTATTTACCCGATATCCCACTTCGGGTTGGATCTTGATGATATATGATATCAGGGTTTTGCTATGAATCTACTTCTAGAGATGACACCAACATCTAAGGCTCCGTACTGAATGGCTCTGGCAGAATATAAGGAATTGAAGGAGCAGTTATAGGATTATTGGATAAGGGATTCATTAGACCTAGTGCATCACCCTAGGGAGTGCCATTTTTGTTTGTTAAAAAGAAAGATGGGTCGATGAGGATGTGTATCGATTACCGAGAGATAAATAAGGTGACAACCAAGAACAAGTACCCATTACCCCAGATAGAGGATCTGTTTGACCAACTCCAAGGAACACAAGTCTTCTCTAAGATCGATCTCCGATCCGGGTATCATCAGGTGAAAGTAAAATCAAAGGATATTCCCAATACTACATTCCGAACTAGATATGGTCACTATGAATTCTTGGTTATGCCATTCAGATTGACTAATGCTCCTGCTGCATTTATGGACCTTATGAATAAGGTCTTCCATGAATATCTGGATCAGTTGATGGTGGTATTTATTAATGATATTTTGATTTATTTGAAGAGTCCCAAAGAGCTTGAGAATCATTTGAGCTTGGTACTTCATGTGTTAAGAGAAAGGAAGCTTTATGCTAAATTCAAAAAATGTGAGTTCTAGCAGGAGAAAGTTGCATTCCTAGGACATGTGATATCTAGGGGTGGTATTTTTGTGGACCCAAGTAAGATAGAGGCAGTAGTGGATTGGGCGAGACCAAAAAATGTTCACGAGATCAAGAGTTTCTTAGGTCTGGCAGGGTATTATCACCGATTCGTGGAAGGATTTTCTAAATTTTTAGGTCTTTTGACAAGGTTAACAAGAAATAATGTGAGGTATGAGTGGTCAGATGATTATGAGCACAACTTCAAGGAACTGAAACAATGACTCGTCACTGCTCCGGTCCTGACCATTCCATCTAGAGAAGGTGGTTTTGTGATTTACAGTGATGCATCTTAGAAAGGGCTTGGGTGTGTGTTAATGCAACAGGGGAAGGTTGTGGCATATGCTTCTTGGCAACTCAAGGAGTACGAGAAGAATTATCCGACGCATGATTTGGAATTGGCAGTAGTGGTATTTGCGTTGAAAATCTAGAGACACTACCTGTATGGTGAAAGTTGCGAGATCTTTACGAACCATAAAAGCCTTAAGTACTTCTTCACGCAAAAAGAACTAAACATGAGACAGAGGAGATGGTTGGAACTGATCAAAGACTGTGATTGTACCATCAACTACCACCTAGGGAAAGCTAATGTGGTAGCTGATGCGTTAAGTTGAAAGTCCATGAATGCATCAGTCTTAATAGTGGTAACTCAACATCAAATCAGGATGGATCTGGAAAGATTTGGTCTAGAAATGGTAGAGTGAAATTATCAGGCTTTTGTTGCCAACCTAGTAATCCAACCGACCTTGCTGGAAAGGATTAAGGCCACACAGATGTAAGATACAGTGTTGGTGAAGATTATAGGTAAAGTATAGAGTGGATTGAGGGCGGATTTTAACATCTCATATGATGTGGTTTTGAGGTTTCAGACTAGATTGTGTGTACCCAATGATGGAGAGATTAAAAGAACAATTATGGAAGTAGCTCATTGCTCTCTTTGTACAGTGCATCCATGAAGCACCAAGATGTATCAGGATTTGCGCGAGTTTTTTTGGTGGAACAACATGAAAAGAGAGATTGCTCGATTTGTGGAGCAGTGCCTTACATGTCAGCAAGTGAAGGCTAAACATTAGAGACCGGCAGGACCATTACAACCACTCCACATTCCTTAGTGGAAGTGGGAGCACATTTCCATGGATTTTGTAATAGGGTTGCCATCAGAGCTGCATGGGCAAGATGCCATTTGGGTAGTCATTGAACGTCTGATGAAAACTATCCATTTTGTTCCAATTAAAGTGAACTACTCCATGAATAGACAAACAGAGTTGTATGTTCAGGAGATAGTTAGATTACACGATGTACTAGTGTCCATCATATCAGATTGAGATCCACAGTTCACCTCCAAGTTTTAAAAAAGTTTGTAGAAAGCCTTGGGATCTCAACTCACCTTTAGCACAGAATTTCACTGCTAGACTGATGGATAGTCAAATAGAACAATTCAGATACCGGAAGATATGTTGCGGGCATGTGTGCTGGATTTTTGAGGAAGTTGGATTCAGTATCTACCATTAGTTGAGTTTTCTTACAACAATTGCTACCAGGCTAGTATCGAGATGGCATCATATGAAGCGTTATGTGGTCGGAGGTTTCGATCTCCATTGTATTGGGATGAGGTTAGTGAACGACGAATTTTGGGGCTAGAGATTATACAGCAGACTTCGAAAAAGATCAAACTCATTCGAGATAAAATTAAAACAGCTCAGAGTCGACAGAAGAGTTATGCTGATACTCGCCGACGAGAACTAATGTTTAATTTAGGAGATAGAATATTTTTTAGGATTGCTCCAATGAAGGGAGTTATGAGATTTGGAAATATTGGTAAGTTGAGCCCTAGGTATATTGGACCATTCGAGATACTGGAGAGGATTGGTCCATTTGCTTACAGAATGACTTTAACCCCATCGTTGTCTAGAATTCATGACGTGTTTCATGTGTCCATGCTGAAAAAGTATGTTCCAGATCCGTCGCATGTGATAAGCTATGAGGCATTGTGTAATTACCTGCCTATTTTACCATATTTTTTCCCCATGCAATAATAATATTAATAATTCTAAAATCCTACTAAATTGCCATAATCATGATCAACTCGTACCTATGGGTGCTGAGGAAAAACCTATCATACAACTCTGATACCTAAGCAACGAAAAACATAAATTACATACATGCCATTCACACCAAAAATCATACCAGAGTTCTACTAAATCTGTCATCCTAGGGTCATAACCTAAAAATTCATCTTACCCTAACTCATCTACTTACCCTACAGACAGGGTAGCTTGGTCAATCCCTACTACTGCGAAGCTTGGTCTGTCCGTCTAACTGGATTCCATGAAATGTTTGTAATGCTGGGGTGATACACCTCTCAGTAAGGGAGATAAATTAAAATCAGTGTGTGGTAACATGAGTATTTTTTGTGATATACATATAAATAGTACATACTTCATATCTAGTATAAATAGTTGTAGTGTACCCGAATATAACATGATTTAACATAACTTAGTTTAACATACTAAATTTCTGTACTTGAAAAATCATCTTATATAACCACATTATATTGAATTATTACCCAGGATAGATAGTTAGTTAGTTGTTGTCATGTCTTGCCCCCCACATGACAGGGTTGTGCGGCCCGAAGGCGAGACCTAGCAATGGTTGGCCGACCATGCTAAGTCAGATATAGGCGTGTAAGTACAATGGGCTTGTTCCACCTGTGCCGAACTATCAGGGGAACTATGACACTCCCATGAAGCCACATCGACTATCATCTCCCACACTCTACATAATACATGTTGTAGCACTAACATATTCATAATCGTGAACATATAGCTACGGTACCATACTTCGTGAAACTAAACTAAGCTATCTGGGTTCTGATATCATATAATAAATTTCATGATATTAAAACATAGCAATTTCATATTCAGGGTAAAACATGACATGTAATATTTTCTTGAATCTTGACATAACATGCATAATTATAGCATTTGTGCTGTCATATCATAACGTGAAATCATGACATTTACATTGGCTTATCATAACATACTTGTACATGAAATTCTTGCATATCGCAACTTGTAAATCACGTTATTTGTGCCGGCTTATCATAACATACTTGTACATGAAATTCTTGCACCATTCAACATAATATTCGTAAAACCATAGTTTTTGTACTGTTTTTATGGTTTTCCTAAAAACTACTATAACATGCTTATCTTGGAAAAATCATAATATTTTAATATAACATAATTTTCATGAAAATATTATACTCATGCCACACAAATATGAATAACCTTCTAAGCACAAATTTGTTCTAAAATCATATTTTCTTATAAAATGTGTTCAAATCATTCCCCTATTCAAAGTAGTATTCCCAAAAATAGTTTTATAACATACATATTTTCCTGAAAATAAATGCTGTTTATTTCATAATAATTTCATGAAAAATACGAACTTAATTTATCCTCTTACCTGACTTACTGAGAAGCTCAAAATTTAATCCAAATCTACACCCATGGTGTTCCCAGCACAACACCCTGAAATTTACATTTTCCCTAACCAAACTTCAGTATTATTCCACCTACTGTATTTTCCTCAGTCCAAAAACACCAAATAACTTCTAAACCTTAAAATAACCAACTTAACCAGATTTTGGGATGATGCCCAAGTTGGCCTAACCAACGAACTATTCCAGCAGACTTGTAGAGAATCTTCCCACGAGTAGCGTGGCGGCTTCCGATCGCCGAACTGGAGAAGAATGGAGTCAAAAATCTAGAGAGAAGGAGAGAGAGACGTAGGGGGGGGGAGAGAGAGAGAGAGAGAGAGAGAGAGAGAGAGAGAGAGAGAGAGAGAGAGAGAGGTTTCCTGCAAAGTTTTCTCGCAGAAAAGTGTGTTTTTGGCCTTATATAGAGTGCTATCCACATGGCCTCATCGACAAGCCACAACACCTCGTCGACGAGTCTAAGAAGGAGGTTCATCGACGAGCACATAACCCTCTTCGACGAGTTTTAGGCCCTAAAATAACCTTCTCAGTGAATTCTTGTTGTCGAGACACACGTCCACGTTGATGATCCCAAGAAGGCTGCTCGTCGACAAACAGTCTGCGCTTGTCGACGAGGCCCTGCTGAGTCTCCCTTGGAAATTTTCTTTTCTCTTCTTTCTTTTATTATTTAATCGTTATAATTCTTTGGGTCTCTACATTCTCCTCTCCTTATAAAAAATTTCATCCTCAAAATTTACTATCTGTATTGAACACCATCCTTTGAGGAAAATGGGCTACTGATTTTATTACTTACCCTCACTTGTGGCAGAGGAATACCATAGTTACATTTAGGGTTCTGGGAAAGCACAAATACATAAAATAAAATTCTCCCAAACCAAAATACTGCCTACTATCAAAACAAATTATTGTATGTACTAACTAACCTGTACAAAAGAAACTTAATATACTTACTTGCATCTTTTCCTGATTACTACTAGTCCCCACTAAATAAGTGCGGGTATTTCTGTTGTATTTCTTCCTCAAGCTCCCAAGAAACTTCTTCTACCACATGATTTCTCCACAAGAATTTTACTAATGGAATTTTCTTATTACGCAATTCATGTTCTTTCCTGTCTAAGATCTGCACTGGTATCTCCTCATAAGCTTGTGATTCTATGAGCTTTATCACTCCATGATTGACCACATAGAAGGGATCTAAGACGTATCTCCTCAGCATAGAAACATGAAATGCGTCATGTATTTTGGATACAACTGGTGGTAAAGCTAGCCGATAGGCAATTGGCCCCACTTTCTCAAGTATCTTGAAAAGACCAATAAATCTAGGGCTCAACTTACCCTTCCTCCCAAACCTCATAGTTCCTTTCAATGGTGCTATTCTTAGAAATACATGGCCTCCCACTTTGAATTCCAATTTTCGATGGTGTTTATCTGCATAACTTTTCTGCCGACTCTGAGTTGCATTGATTCTTTCTAAATAAGCTGGACTTTATCATATACCTGCTGCACTATTTCTGGTCCCAAAACTCGCCTCTCACCTATCTCATCCCAATATATAGGAGAACAACATTTCTTACCATATAGTGCCTCGTAAGGTGCCATGTCGATGCTGGTTTTATAGCAATTATTGTACGCAAATTCAACCAGCGACAGATACTGGATCCAACTACTCCCAAAATCCAACACACATGCCCGTAGCATATCCCCTAATATCTGAATTGTCCTCTCTGACTGCCCATTCGTCTGAGGATGAAACACCATGCTAAATGATAACTGAAACCCCATAGCTTCCTACAATCTCTTCCAAAACCGTGACGTAAAACATGGGTTTCAATTTGATACTATTGACACTGGCACACCATGTGATCGTACTATCTCTTGAATATATATTTCTGCCAATCTGTCCATGGAGTAGTTGACTTTGATAGGGATAAAATGAGCAGTCTTTGTCAGTCGATCTAGGACCACCCAAATAGCATTTTGTACTTGCCGCACCGGCGGTAAGCCAGTCATGAAGTCCATAGAAATGTGATCCCACTTCCACTTTGGGATATAAAGTGGTTTCAACTGTCCCGCCGGCCTCTAGTGTTCGGCCTTAACCTACTAGCATGTCAAGCACTGCTGCACAAATTCGATTATCTCTCTCTTCATGTCACTCCACTAGAAATACTCTCGTAGATCTCTATACATTTTAGTGCTACATGGATGCACCGTGTATAGGAACCAGTGAGCCTCCTCAAGGATTGTCCTTCTGATATCCATATCTGTAGGCATGCATAATCTGGTACGAAACCGTAGAGTTCCATCATCTGATATCCTAAATTCCTCCCCTTGTCCATCCTGTACCTTCTCTATCAACTCTATCAACTCTACGTCATTCTTCTGGGTTGCTTTAATCTTTTCATATAGCGTAGGTTGTAATACCAGGTTGACAATAAATGTCTGGTGATCATTTTCTACTAACTCCACACCAAGCCTCTCCAAGCCCATAGGGATCAGGTGCTGAATTACTGTTGCTAACTGTGCTGTTTCCTTTAATTTTCAATTGAGTGCATCAGCCACCACACTAGCTTTGCCTGGATGGTAGCTGATAGTACAATTATAGTCCTTAATGGGCTCTAACCATCTTCTTTACCCCATATTCAACTCCTTTTACATGAATAAGTACTTTAAACTTTTATGGTTTGAAAATATTTCACATATCTTTCCGTATAGATAATGCCTCCAAATTTTAGTGCATGAACCACTGTATCCAATTCTAGATCATGGGTGAGATAATTCTTTTCAATTTCCTGGAAGCGTATGCTACTACTTTGCCTTGCTGCATCAATACACATCTGAGCCCCCTCAAAGATGCGTCATAATAGATCACATAACTATCACCTCCTGATGGAATGGTCAATATTGGTGCTATGACGAGCCTCTATTTCAATTCCTAGAAGCTCTGCTCACAACTGTTGTCCCATTTAAATCTGACATTCTTTCTGGTTAGTCGTGTCAAAGGCCCTGACAATGCTGAGAATCCTTCTACAAACCGACGGTAATATCCCGCCAGTCCCAAGAAACTCCTGATTTCCTGTACGTTCCTCGGCCTGACCCAATTCACCACTGCCTCTATTTTTCTGGGATCTACTGAAATTCCATCCCCTGATATAACATGCCCCAGAAACGCAACTTTCTCCACTCAAAATTCACATTTGCTAAATTTGGCATACAATTTCTTTTCCCTGAGCATTAGAAGTACTAACCTTAGGTGCGTCTTATGCTCCTAAAAAATCCTCGAGTAGACAGTATGTCATCAATGAAAACTACAATGAATTGGTTCAAATACAGGTGAAAGATTCTATTCATCAAATCCATGAATACAACAAGAGCATTCGTTAGACCAAATGGCATAACTAGAAATTCATAATGCCCATACTTGGTCCTAAAAGCTGTCTTTGAAACATCTTCTACTTTAACTTTTACCTAATGATAACCTGACCTAAGGTCAATCTTAGAATAGACCCGTGTACCCTGAACCTGATCAAATAAGTCATCTATACAGGGTAAATGATACCTGTTCTTAATTGTTACTTTTTTTTTTATTTCTCTGTAATCTATGGACATCCTCAAAGTCTGGTCTTTATTTTTCAAAAATAACACTAGAACTCCCCAGGGCGATACACTGGGTCTGGTAAAACCTTTATTTAATAATCTTGCAACTGATCCTTTAATTCTCTCAATTCTTTTGGAGCCATTCGGTAAGGAGCTTTAGAGATCGGTGTTGTTCCTGGAAGTACGTCGATAACAAAATCTATCTCGTGGTCGGGAGGCAACCCGAGTAACTTCTTTGGAAAAATGTCTAGAAAATCCTTTACCACTGGTGTACTGCCAAGTTTCAATTCATTTTATGTCATCTCCTTTACATAGGCCATAAATGTAATGAGCTTCCTATTTTACCATATATATATATATATATATATATATATATATATATATATATATATATTTCCATAAAACATTCATAATAACCATAAACATAAATCACCTAGACCCGTGGGTACTGGGGATAATCTTGTCATACACCTCTAAAACCTAAGCAAAGGAAGACATACAACATATACATATCAAGACATCCAACCAAACACAATACCAGAGTTCTACAAAACCTTTCATATACACGCATCCCAAAAAGACCAAAAAGTGACCTAGGGTCATAACTCAAAAATCCATCAGATTCTAACATGACGACTTACCTTTCTGATAAGGTAGTTCAGTCGACCTCTAATGCTGCAGAGCTCTATCCGCTCTTCTATTTGGGTTTCCTAAAATGTTTATATAGTTAGGGCAAGACACTTCTGAGTAGGGGAAATAAACTAACACCAGTGTGTGGCAACATGAGTATTTTCGTGTTATACATGTAACAGTTCATAAATCATATTTAGTAAAACTGTCTGTATCATATCTGGATAAAACATAATTTATCATAACATGGTATAATATATTGAGTTTCTATACATGAAAATCATCTTATGTAACTACACATGAAATAACACCCTAGATGGATAGCTGGTTGGTATCATGTATTATCCCCATATGACTAGATTGTGCGGCCTGAAGCGGGACCTAGCAATGGCTGGCCGACCATACTAGATCAACATAAGTCTGTAAGTACGATGGGTCTTCCCCTCCTGGTCCAGACTGCCAGAGGGACGCCTGCACTACCATGAAACCACATCGACTGCCGTTCTCCCAGAGTCCCTTACGACATGTGGTAGCACTAACATATACATGATCATGAACATATAGTTATGGTACCATGCTTCATGAAAGCCTAAACCAAGCCATCTGGGTTTTGATAACATATAGTAAGTTTCATATAATGATACATAACTGTTTCATAATAGTATCAGTCATGATAATATTTTCATAAATTTTTGCATATCGTATCATGTAAACCACGGCCCTTGCACTAGCATATTATGTTAGCTTTGGTGCAATCCCATGAGGGGGGTGAATTGGGTATTTAAAAATCATTGCTTAGGTTAATCGGTTTAACAACAGTATTACACAATCTAGAGTCAGTCTATGCGATCAATAAATAAACATACAAGTGCAATAAAAGTAAAGTACAGAAAAGTAAACAATACACACAATATGTTATCAAGGTTCGGCCAAATTGCCTACGTCCCCACCTTGGCCACACTAGCACAAAGATTCCACTACAGCTCACTTAACGGGTGGAGCGGCACCGATTACAACCAGGTCAATTCAGGGGGCTGACCTCAACCAACACGCCTTACCAGGATGACGCACCTAACTTTCCTAATCGAGTCTAAGCCAATCTGGGACTATTCCATTGGGCTAGTCTCCTTCTTCAGACCCACTCCTGGAATACAACAAATGATATGAAATTTTTTGTACACAAAAATAAGCTTCTTCACAAGCAGATATGTACACCAGTATTGCCCAAGCAATATTACAAGCACGTATGATATGTAAATATGCTCAGTGCTTTAATGTGTGCTAAACACTCAAATAAGTATAGATTATCAGTTCAGATCTAGAGTGTATATCAAAGTAAGATTTGAAACACAATATGTGAATAACACAATATTATATTAGGGTTTCAAATATGCTAAGCAATTTGATTCAAACAAACTCAACATGATATTTCAATATACAAAGCACAATGGAGTGTTTGAAAGCTAGCTTTTGAAAAGGATTTTGCACACAAAAATATAGGCTTGGGTATCTTGCAATGACAATGCAAGAACCACAACCTTCTAAATCTTCCAACTCAAGATTTATCAAATAAAATCGGTGTATGAACTTAATGTTATACTCTCAAAGTTAAAATCAATCAACAATCAAGCAAATGAGTATATTAGCTAGTAAGATTAAGCATAATAGCTTTAAATATACTCACAACACTTAAAAAGATCAAAGAGAGTGGAGTATGTGAGTGTTTGGAAGTAGTATGGGCTAATATAGGGTTTTTTTACCCCTTTTAAAAAAATTAGTAAAAATATTTTAACCCGAAAGGTTCAGGTGCCCGGCCTGAGGTTCAAGTGTCCGAACAGACTCAGTCACAAAACCATTATTTAATGGTTCGGGTGCCCGAATTGAAGACCGGTTGGCTGAACCAAAGTCAGTAGCTAAATGTTCGTAGGTTCAGGTGCCCGATTCCAAGTTTGGTTAACTGAACCAGCCAATTCGGTCGCCAGAGCCCATTTTGTAGGCGATCATTCGGGTGCCCAAGTAGTTGAAAAGGAACTTGACACAAGTTCGGGTGCCCTAGGGAGATACGCTCAATATAGGTTTGGGTGCCCGAAACATGAAGTCAACATGTTGACTTGTTTGGTCGCCCGAACCCTCTTAACCTTTTCAATTTAAGGTCCATTTTTGCCAAATTTAATTCCCCTGATATTAAGAGTGATGTTGGGGACTTTGTGTACTAAAAGTATGTATCTAAGGTCCAACTAAGATCTGTATAAGCATACCTACCTACCATGCATGATGCAAATTATTACAAGTCGTAGAGTGTACAGTCCATAACAATATTACATCTAAAATGAAGAAATGAAATAATAAATACAAAATACAATATAAAATTCTTCATTCTTTGACACGAACACCGCACGCCATCATGATATGTCTTTCAGTTTGAGTACGCGCCTAAGGTGAACCTGCATACAAGTCTTAGTACAACCATCAATACCAAGAATATTTGTCATGATCAAAATTAGGTGTGACCTCTCAGGTCAACATATTATATCATGTAAATCACGGCCCTTGCGCCGGCATATTATAATATGTAAAACCACGACCCTTATGTCGGCATAGTATAGCATGTAAAACCATGGCCCTTACGCCAACATAGTATATCACGTAAAACCACGGCCATTACTCCGACATAGTATATCATGTAAAACCACGGCCCTTACGCCAGCATATTTTAATATACTGAACATGAAATTCTTGTACTATTTAACATAATATTCATAAAATCATAGTTCATGTACTGTTTTCATTGTTTTCCTAAAAACTGAGAAAAACATGCTTATTCAAGAAAAATCATAATATTCTGATATAACATAATTTCATGGAAATTATACTCATGCCACACAAATATGAATAATACTTTTAAGCATAAAACCTCATCTGAAATTATATTTCTTGTTAATTAACATTAAATCTATTTTCATGTTCAACAGAAGTATTCCCAAATATTGTGCTAATACATATATAATTTCTAAAAATAAATGTTGTAATATGGTAAATAATTTCATGAAAAATACTGACTTAGTTTATTCCCTTACCTGGCCTACTGAGAAGCCCACCAATTAATCTAAATTTACTCCCGCGATATTCCCAGCTCAACACCCTAAAATCAACATTTTCCCAACAAAACTTCAGTATTATCTTTCCTAACATATTCTCTTCAGTCCAGAAATACCAAAAACCTAATAAAACTTAAAATGACTAACTTACCCAAATTTTGGGATGATTCCCAAACTTCCCAAATCAAATTTCTGCTCTAGTTATGTTGTAGAGAATCTCCCTAGGATCATCGTGGTAGCTTCAGATCGTCGAATCGGGCAGAATCAGAGCCGAAAACCTAGAGAGAAGTGAGAGAAACCGTGTAGAGAGAGAGAAAGAGAGAGAGAGAGAGAGAGAGAGAGAGAGAGAGAGAGAGAGAGAGAGAGAGAGAGAGAGAAATTGATAAAATGAATTTTTCCTCCACTGAAATCAATTTTGAGCTATATATACAGTGCTGTCCACGTGGCCTCGTTGACGAGCCACGACACCTCGTCGACGAGTCCAAGAAGGAAGCTCGTCGACGAACACTTACTCCTCGTCAATGAGTTTTAGACCTCGAAAATAGCCCTCTCGGTAAATTCTCATCGACGATACACGCGTCCATGTCGACGAGCCTAAGTGCTTGTTCGTCGACGAGCACACTACACTCGTTGACGAGACCCTACTAAAACCCACTTTAAAATTTCATTTTCTCTCTTTTCTTTTATTATTTAATTGCTATAATTTTTTGGGTCTTTATAATAAACCCCTGACATCCGTCCAGGAGTAGTCTTCTTACCTGAATGACTGACACTAACTGAGGCGGGGAATGCACCCGTGACCCCACAAATCCGAATTCTTGCCTTTCCGGTGATCTGAATATCACATCTTTTAGATGACAATTGATACTAGCATAGTTAGTAGACAACCAGTCCATACCCAGTATTACATCGAATCCATGCATATCTAGCATAATTAGGTCAACTGGTAATACTCTCCCCTGAATTTCTGCTAGGTAGCCCCTAAGCACTCTATGACACCTCACCACTGACCCTATCATTGTTACTACTGTCAATTCAACATCTAATAACTGTGTCTCAACACCAAATAATTTAACATATCCCATAGACAGAAAGGAGTGTGTGGCACCTGTATCAAATAAAATAATAGCTTGATATGATAAAGTAGTAAGGGTACTTGTTACAACGTCGTCTGTGGCCTCTGCGTCTCCCGGTGTCAAAGCATATACCCTCTTCGGAGCTACATTCCTTTGTTGGCCTCCACGGGGCACCTGATAACCTCCTCAGTAAGGTCTGGGAGCAGGTGCGACATCAAATGGTGTGGGGACAATCTCGCACCAAATGTCCCGATCTACCGCAGCGATAACATACGCCTCTCCCTGCTCGACACTCACCAAAGTGTCTTTTTCCACATGTCTGACATAAAGGGTAGGTCTGCACTCCCTGAACCTCATGGCCCCCAATCTCCTTCCTCTGTCCTCTACCGTAATTTCCTCCACTTCACTGGCCTCGACTAGATCTCTGCTAAAAGCCTAAAGGTGTGGACCTCTTCTTTTATCCCTGCTCCTCTACACCCATATGCTCACCGGCCTCAACCACAGCTGCTCTGTCTACCAATTTAGCAAAATCCTACATTTTCAACACCGCTACCTGTCTATAAATTTCTCGCTTTAAACCTCTTTCAAATTGCCTCACCTTCTTTACCTCATCGGGTATGATGTACAACGCGAAGCGAGACAACTCTATAAACCTCATCGCGTACTGCTGGACTATCTGCTGTCCTTGCTTCAAATTCTGAAACTCCTCCACTGTGGCCTCCCTAACAGTGGCCGGAAAGTATTTGTTGAAGAAAAAATCTTTAAAATAGCACCAGGTCATAGCTATAGGCACCGCCCTCTATTCCTCTAATAGTTTTACCGTAGTCCACCATCTTTCAACCTCTCATATCAGTTTATAAGTGACAAATAAGACCCTCTGCTCTTTAGTGCACTGCAGTACCACCAAAATTTTCTTAATTTTTTGCATTCAATTTTTAGCGACTGCAGGATCAGATCCTCCTAAAAATGCCAGAGGGTTTATCTTGGTGAATTTATCTATCGTACAAGCCTATAGACGGCTCTCCCTGCTCCCATGTACTTCGTGCGATCTCAGCCATGACCTTCTGAGCTACACTGCATAACACTGCACCTGAATCAGCCTCACTTGCACCCGAGGGCCTTGCACCGTCACTACTGCTCGCACGTGCACTACCACCTCCAGGGTTCATCCTAAAAATACAATAAACATGACTTAGGGACCCTATCCTTATAATTTACGTATTTAACCAACAACTTATATTATCCCACTAGCTTGATATCCTTGTCTTGATTCAAGATTCAGTCCTGCACTTTAGAAACACAACCTGGCAATAGTTTACTATGACTTTCCTAAAATCATCACCCTATGAAAGACACAGAAACCACCACAGAAGTCTTGCCTCCAAATGCAAAACAAAACCTCAAATCTTTTTTCTTATACTCTGGTATTGTTTTCGCTACACTCTAAAGTTTATAGAAGCTAGCAACCTTAGCTCTGATTGTAGGGACCCAGTGAATTATATTAATTAAATAATAGAAGGAGGAGAGAAAATGAATTGTATTTGGAATTCAACAAGGGTCTCATCAATGAACACAACACGTTCATCGACGAATGCACTTGATGGGATCGTTGACGAGGACACGCGTCTCGTCGATGAGAAGTTACCGAGAGACTATTTTCAGTTCTGAATTTCATCGATAAGGAATAGCATTCGTCAATGAACTCTCTTCATGGCCTCGTTAATGAGGTGACGTGTCTCATTGACGAATGCAGGCATATAAATAGCTCAAACTCAATTTTTGCTGCAGAAATCAAGCGAACAACTTCTCTCTCTCTCTCTCTCTCTCTCTCTCTCTCTCACTCCTTTTCGGTTTTCCTCCCTTCTCTCTAAGATTTTGGGTCCATTCTTCACCAGATCGATGATCTGATGCCGCTACGCTACTCCTGGGGAATTTCTCTTCAAGTCTGCTAGAGTAGATCGTTGGTAGGGTTAACTTGGACTTCGTCCCAAATTCAAGGTAAGATTTTATGTTGAGATTTTGGCTTTCTTGCAATTGTAGAAAAGGTAGCATTTAAGGAAATACTAAAGTTTTGTTCAGGTAAATATTATTTTCAGGGTGTTGAGCTGGGAACCCTGCGGGTGGAGGACTAGTTATTTTAGGGGTTTTCTAGTAGTCAGGTGAGGGAGTAAACTAAAGCAGTAATTTTCTATGAAAATTATTATTATTTAATAGCAGATTAATTTTCAGAAAGCATGTATTATGTATGAGTTTATTTGGGAAAATATATGTATTTAGGAAATATTGCTATTACATAGGAATATATATTTTTAGTATAAAATGTCAGGAAATGTGATTTTAGAATAGAATTCATGATTTTATTTAGTTTGTGTGGCATGAATATTATTTTACGTATATTGTATTATGTTAAGCTAGATTTACAGAAAAAGCATGTTTACAGTTATTTTTAGGAATAACATGATAATATAGGAAATTATGATTTTAGAATATATGATAACGGTACATATTCTCCGTTCAGGATTTATGATATGTTCGACGCAAGGCCGTGATTGATAGCGGGCGTAAGGCCGAAGTTATGTATGTTTTTTGGCGCAAGGCCGTAGTTATATATGTTATCCGACGCAAGGTTGTGATTATTTATGTTATGACAGAATCCAAAAAATTCTATTAATCTATTTATGTTAAAATAGTATATTATCATGTACTATATGTTATTATAACCCAAATGATAGTTCAGATTAGTTATTAGGAGCACGGTACCATAGCTATACAACTCAATTCAGTTCATACTTGTGCTAACTGCCCTGCCAGTAGAGGGGGTAGGAGATGGATAGTCGATGTAGCATTCAGTTAGAGTTGTAGACGTCCACCTGACAGTCCGGACTAGGGTGTGGCAGGTCCATCGTACTTACATATATTTTTGACTCGACAGTGGTCAGCCAACCATTGTCAAGTCCCACCTTCGGGCTGCACAACTCTTCATGGGAGGTAATACATGACATCAGCTAGCTATTCATCCTAGGTAAATTTTTGAATTACTAGTTATATCAGATGATTTTATGAAAAGTGAGATACAGTATGATTTAGTATAACTATGAAATGTATGATTATTCAGTTATGATATTATTAGTGTTTTCAAGCATGTGATATGTACTATATATTTATTATAGCACGTAGATATTCATGTTGCCACATAGCTATATTTAGTTTATTTTTCTTACTAAGAGGTGTCTCACCCCAGCTTAAACCATTTCAGGGAACCCAAAAAGACAGGTGGATCGAGCCTCACGTCGTTGAGGCAGTTGTACTACCCTGCTAGAAGGGTGAGTTTTGAACTAGGGTCAGTGGGTTTTTGGTATAAGATCCTAATTTTATCTTTTGGTGTTTTTGAGGATTGTATATATATACATTTACAAAAATATGGTGGAATGTAAGTAACTCTGGTATATTGTATTCAATGGTTAGGTGATTGAAATTTATAATTACTGCTTGCTTAGGTGTCCGCTGTGTATGACAGGTGCGTCCTTGTTACCCACGGGTTCAGGTTGACTTTGTTATGTTTTACGTTATTGGTATCAGGGTATTTTAATGTGGTGGATTATGTAGTAAGTTAAGCAAGTCGTTGCAGTTTGATATCAGAGCTTAGGATGCTAGGTTCTGTATACTATATAATGCAGCAGTAACAATACCAGAGTATAGGATAAGGGAATTTAAGGTCTGGTTTTGTAGTCTAGATGCAAGACTTCCGTGATGGTTTGTGCATCTTTCCTATGGTGAAAATTTTAGGAAAGCCATGGTATACTATTAACGGGTTGGGTATCTAGGTTGCAAGATTGAACCTTGAATTAAGCTCAAGGATGATGAATCAATTAAGGATATAATAAACTAGTTAGATGATATGTTATGGTAATAGGGTCTTAGCTAAGTTTATTGTCTTTTAAGGATGGACCCTAGAGGTAGTAGTACCCATGCTAGTGGTATTGAGGGTGTTGGGCCCTTGGGTGCTACAGGTGGTGATTCAGACGAAGTACTACATAGCGTGGCTCAACAAGTCATAGCTGAAATTACTACAAACTCTAGAGAGCAGGGTGGTCTGCTTGCAAGCCACGGTAGCTCGATTGAGAAGTTTATTAAGATGAATCCTCTGACTTTCTCAGGAGAAACTAATCCTGAAGTCACTGAAAACTAGAAGCAGGAGATTGAAAAAGTGCTTGCAGTGCTGCAGTGTACTGAGGAGCAGAGGGTGCTGTTTGCTACGTATAAATTGACTAGAGAGGCCGAAAGATGGTGGACGACAGTGAAACTTGTGGAGCAACAGAGGACAGTGCCTATAAAGATGACGTGGGAGCGATTTAAGGGGATATTTTTTTATAGATATTTTCCAGCCTCATCCAGGGAAGCCAAGATAGAGGAGTTCCTGAATCTAAATGTAACATCCTACTATTTAACTGGGGTTTTTTTTTTTTATTTTATACTATGACATTTAACATGCTCTGATACCACACTGGGGTAAATCCAATCATTAGCCTAAGCAGCGAGAAGCATAAATCAAATAAACATATCCATATATAATTAAATACAATAAAATACCTGAGTGCTAACATGTTTCCCAAAATATACACATATCACTGTTCCCCTAATATCCTCAACCGGTGAGGGGTATACAAAATATTCCCAAAAATATACTCACTCTCTCTCTGACAGGGCAGTACTGTAGCCCCTCTATCTGCGAGCATGGTCTGCTCGCCTACCTAGATCACTTGAAAAATGATTCAACACTGGGATGAGCCAACGCTCAGTAAGACGAAATATGTTATTACTAGTGTGTGGCAATTGTGCTACAATATTGAGAAAATCTATTACTATATAGTTATGTATCACTAGATCTGTAAAGCACAATACTAGAAACAAAATCTTCATCTTTTACCTGTTGCTTAACATTTCTGTACTTTAGATTTCTATTCAAAATACTGCTAATATATGTATACGTTTTTCTGTTTCTGTAAAGCTATATAAACATAATAATAACTGTAAACTTCCCTGTGGATAACTGTGTATCATGATTTAACCCCTCATGATAGGGTTATGTGGCCCGTAGGCAGGATTTACCCTGGTTGGCCAACCAGGAATAAATCACTATACTCCATAATCTGATCAACCCTCCTTAACCCATATTTGATGGGGAGCCTGTCCACTCGTGGGTTCTATGAGATCAACCTTTATACCATGATTATCTGAATAAGTGATTGCACTCTATAAACTGTATGTAACTACGGTATCGTGCTCTATAACTGTATGGTCCAACAGGGTCTGATACTATATAATATATCTCTATATACAACTATCTGTTTTACCATGATTCTGTAATAACTGTATAAACCATGACGCTGTGGAAAACTGTATCTCTATCAGTGTGTTTCTGTAATGAATTGTAAAACTATATGTCATGGTACTGTAAAACTGTATAATCATGGTATTTTTGTAATTTCTGTAAAATACATTCACTGTCTATATATTCTGTAAAACACATCTCTGAAAAATACTGTAAAACATGTTTCTATACTATATCTATATTCTCAAGCCACACAGTAATTTTAAAACATATTAATCACATTTGATAAACTGTATAAATCTCTACTGTAAACAATACTTTAGTGGAACATTTATAATTTCATACTGAAAACATATTCATATAACCTAGCATAGCATATTTCCCTTACCTGACTACTAGAAAGCCCCTATGGTATACTGGCCTAACACCTATAGGACCTCCTACAAAAGAACTTGAAAAGAACGTTTGCGTGAACAAAATATCAGTATTTCTTCACTTACATCATTTCCTATAACTGTCAGAAGGCCAAAAATGGACTAAAAGGTCTTACCCTGAATTTAGGATGAAATCCAACTTTGTTTCACCAACAATCCGCTCTGGCGGACTTGCAAATAACTTTGCCAGGAGCGTCGTGGTGGCTTTAGATCGTCGATCTGGCGACTGGTGGGGCCAAAATCAAAGAGAGAAGTGAGAGGGGTCGTAGGAGAGAGAGAGAGGAGAGAGAAAGTGCGCTGAAAATGTGATAAAAATATGATTTTACACTACTTATAGGGCCAGATTCGTCGATGAGACACGTCACCTCGTCAACAAGTCCTTTAGTAAATTCGTCGACGAACCCTACCCTTCGTCGACGAAATTCAGAGTAGCCCAAATCCGCCTCTTGGTATTTTTTTCATCAACGAAACATTACCTTGTCGACGAGATCTTGAAGCATTCGTCGACGAAGCCTACTGCCTCCTTCCATTCCTGTTTCCATTTCTCTATCTCATTATTATATAAATAATATTATTCTTCAGGTCACTACACTAAAGCAGGGACTGCAAACAATACAACATTATGCGGTGAGGTTCATTGAGTTATCTCGCTTTGCCCCGTACATTATTCTAGATGAGACGAAGAAGGAAGATAGTTTGAAAGAGGTCTAAGGAGAGAATTTTATATGCAAGTTTCAATACTAAAATTGCAAGTTTTTGCTGAGCTGGTAGATAGGGCAACTATGACAGAAGTCAAAGAGTGGTTGGAGGTTGAGGAGCAGAGACAGAGGAAGGGATCCACGCCTTCTGGTTCTGAGCAGGGGTCTAGTCGAGGTTTGTGGAAGAGAGATGGCTACTACAGGGATTGAAGAGGCAGGAGTCAGGGAATCGTGGATTTCAGGGTATGCAGTATTTTCCAGCTTGTCCGACTTGTGGGAAGAGACAACCGGGGGAGTGTTATGTTGGGCGAGGTATTTGCTACCATTGTGGGGAGCCAGGGTGCATGATGAGAGATTGCCAAGCTCAGATTGGAGCTGCTCTTACTGCTAGACCTGCTCGAGGAGGCTATCAAACGCCTCGTGGAGGTCAGCAAAGGAATACGGCTCCAACAAGAGTTTATACCTTGACGCCTGGTGATGCTGAGATAGCAGGCGACGTGGTGACAAGTATGGTTAGTGTCGCGACGTCCAGGGAGCGCGTGTACCCCGGGCGACGAAATAAAAATCAATTTTAATTTTCAAGGAAAAATAGGAAATGTCGGAGTCGCCACTAACCTTTTAGTATGGTTAGAACACATGATTACTACCCCGTTAGGGGTAGAATGGGTCTACGTTACCAGAGTTAGGCTCGGGAGTTCAGTTACGC
Source organism: Malania oleifera (assembly GCF_029873635.1). Classification (NCBI taxonomy): domain Eukaryota; kingdom Viridiplantae; phylum Streptophyta; class Magnoliopsida; order Santalales; family Ximeniaceae; genus Malania; species Malania oleifera. Next base: position 124,838,525 of record NC_080419.1, on the reverse strand, counting down.
GAGGGGAAGGTACAAGCACCCCCTACGCGCCCGTTCTTACGAACGGTACCTAATTAATTTGAAATTATCCCTAAGTTAATCTAATAAGTCTTTAAATTACTCCTTTTTATGAATTTATAAATACACATGAAAAATAAATAAATAATAAATATAATATATACATATATATTCCCTCAGAGCTTAAGGTACGTGAAGCCCAAAGGCTCATACCCCTGCATTAAAATCATAGGGATACTACACACAAAAATAAATAATGAAAATAAATACCGCAATACGTAATACAAAATATAAATACACCAAATAAACAAAAATATTAAGAATATGTAATAATAGTAATAATAAAAAAGTAATAATGATAATAGTAATGATAATATACCATATTAATAATAACAGATACTAAAATAATAACAACACATCACAATAATATCGTAATACCAATAAAAATAACTCTAAATATATAACATGGAAACACATAAAGTCCTAAAATTAATATGTAAATATACAATATTATATATGGAAACAAATCAATCCTAAAATTAATATACCAAATACAATAATAAGAATGGGAGCAACTAATGCAATTATGGAGACGAATCAACCCTAAAACTAATATGTAAAGTGCAAAATGATAAATATGGAAATAATTGAAATTATGGATACAAATCGACCTAAAAATTAACAAATAAATACACAATAATAAAAATGGAAAAACAACTAATGAAATTAGGAAACAACTCAATCCTACAATTAATGTGTAAGCTATACAATATGGAAACAAATCAATTCTAAAATTAGTAGGTGATTATACTAGGGCAAGAAAGAAGTGAAATTATAGAAACCAATTCAAACTATTAGTACTACGTAAACAATCGATATGGTGACCCAATACTAAATTATGGTAATAAATCAAATCGAAAATCAATATACTATCCTAAATATTTAATATCTTACACATAGTAATAAAAGATGATAATAACTTTACCCATGATAAAAAAACAAGGAAAGGAAAACTTTAACAATAATATTCAATCAATCATAACACTACTCATTTAACATATATACAGTTCACAAAATTTAAAAATTGAAACCAGCCCCAACAAATAAAAAGGAAACCTACAAAAATGAGAGAAAAGCAATTAGTATTTATAATGAATGCTACAAAAAAATCTAAACAAATATCACAACGATAAAATACAACCGGTAATAACAATATTAAATCACGAAATATATACAACTAAACAATATAAACTACTTAAAACAAGCGACTAATATTCACAATAAATACAAAAACAAAATAAATAAATAAATAAATAAACTTACCACAATATTCAAAATTCTACAATGACAAGATTAAACATACAACCATATGAATATAAAAAATAAAAAAATAAAAAAAAAACCTTTCAATAACAATTTAAATATATAGAACAGGGATAAATTAAAGAAAAATTTAAGCTTCAAAACATAAGGTGAGTGTGTGTGCATGTGGGAGCGTGTGTGTGTATTTACTGGCTGTGTGAGTGTGTGCTGTGTGTAGCCGAGAGCAGCAGCAGGAAGGTCACAGGGGGTCACTGGGGCTGTACCACCGGGAGGCCGGAAGAGATGAGCGACGAAGCAATGACGATGATGGAGTGTTCGGCAATGGTGCCGTGGCAGCAGTGCGGCAGTGCGAAAAGCTCTGCTCCAACGGAGCTGGTGTAACGTCGTTTTGCTACGGTGGCCGGAGATGGCTGAGGATGAATCTGGTGTTGCTGCCGGCTCTGCTGTGGAGGGCAGCTTCACGGGAAGTTGGCAAAAGGGTGGCCTGCTAGTTCAAGTTTCAGCAGGTTGGCGTGGTGGCTCGCGGTGTGGGCAGGAGCTGAGGTTGGCCGCAGCGGTAGGTTGGGATACCCGGCGTTGCAGCAGAGGGCCTCGACTGGAATTGGAGGTGGTGGAAGAAAAAAATATGAAATGGGAGAGTTAGGAGGAACCAAGAGAGTGAAGAAGAGAAGGGGAGCAGAGGATGCCGGGAGAGAGGTAGTGTTGGCGAGAAAGCTAGGATTTTTTTAGGTCTTCTGTTTTTTAGCCCCAGCTGTGCTGCGTTGCCCCCCTTTGGCTGTGTGAATAAGGCCTTTATATAGGCATTCCCCAAAACCCTAGACCCACTAATAAAAATAATAATAATAATAATAAAAGTAATAATAAAATAATAATAGCACTAATACTAATAATACTAATAATAAAATAAAATAATAAAACAATAATAATAATAATAATAATAATAATAATAATAAAGTAATAATAATAGTAAAAATGATAATAATAATAATAATAATAATAATAATAATAATAATAATAATAGTGAAAATAATAGTAATGATAATAAATAATATAAATAACAACAATAAAAAATCATAGTAATAATAATAATAATAATGAAATAATAGTGATAATAAAATAATAATAATAATAATAATAAAAATAAGGAAATAATAATAATAATAATAATAATACAATGAGAAAGGACCCCTTGTTCTATTTGGTTAGGGCAAAAATAGGGTGTCTATAGTTAGTATGCTTTCATTCAAAGTTATTGTACTATTTGATTCAGGAGCCATACACACGTTCATGTCTATGGAATGCACTAGATTATGTAGGGCAGAAACGCAGTTATTAGACATTGAACTATTAGTAACTACATTGACCGAGTCAGTAGTGAGGTCTAGTAGGGTGCTCCAAGGTTGTCCAGTTGATATCCAGGGGAAGATTTTGCCTGCTAATTTGATAGTGCTGGATATGAACGGGTATGATGTAATATTCGGCATGGATTGGCTAGCAGCTAATTTTGCCAGTATAGATTGCCGTTCAAGATAAGTGATATTTAGACCTCTAGGAAAACCAGAATTCAGGTTTATAGGGTCGCAAGTGCAATCCCCACCTCAGTTAGTTTCAGCTATTCAGGCGAGGAGACTGCTTCGGAGTGGTTGTCAGGGATACATGGCCTTTGTGAAGGAAATGTCAGGAAATGAATTGAAGCTCACTAGTACGCCAATGGTAAAAGAGTTTATAGATGTTTTTCCAGATGAGCTACCAGGCTTGCCACTTGATCGTGAGGTAGATTTTTCTATTGATCTGCTTCCAGGTACAACACTTATCTCTAAAGCATCTTACCAAATGGCACCAGCAGAGTCGGTAGAATTAAAGAATCAGCTGCAAGATTTGCTTGATAAGGGCTTTCTGCGACCTAGTGTATCTCTGTGGGGAGCTCCAATGTTATCTGTGAATAAAAAAGACGGGTCCATGAGGATGTGTATAGATTATAGGGAAATTAATAAGGTGACGATCAAGAACAAGTATCCTCTACCACGTATAAAAGATTTATTTGACCAGCTCCAGGGTACACTGGTGTATTCTAAGATTAATCTCAGATCAGGTTACCATTAAGTAAAAGCAAGGGCAGAAGATGTATCAAAGAGAGCCTTTTGGACCAGGTATGGGCATTATGAGTTTCTTGTTATGCCTTTTGGTCTGATGAATGCTCCTACAATATTCATGGATTTGATTAATAGAATCTTCCACCAATATTTAGACTAGTTTGTTGTTATTTTTATTGATATTGTACTGGTCTATTTGAGGAGTTATGAGGAGCATGAGACGCATTTAAGGCAGGTCTTACAGACGCTTAGGGAAAATAAGTTGTATGCCAAGTTTAGGGGTTGGAATTTCTGTGGATCCTAGTAAAATTGATGCGGTAGTGAATTGGGTTAGACCAAGGAACGTCCAGGAGATCAAGAGTTTCTTGGGGATGGCTGGTTATTATCGTCATTTTGTTGAGGGATTCTCAGCGTTATCAAGGCCTCTGACGCGACTGACAAGGAAGAACGTCATATTTGAATGGGACAACAACTGTGAGTAGAGTTTCCAGGAATTGAAGCAAAGGCTTGTCACGACACCAGTGTTGATCATCCCATTAGGGGGTGAAGGTTATGTTATCTACAATGATGTGTCTTGAAAGGACTTGACTGTGTATTGATGCAGCATGGTAGGGTGGTAGCATATGCTTTCAGGCCATTAAAAGAATATGAAAAGAACTACCCTACCCATGATCTTGAATTGGCTGCAGTAATACATGCATTAAAGATTTGGAGGCATTACCTGTATGGCGAGTGATGCGAAATCTTCTCCAACCATAAAAGTTTAAAGTACTTCTTCACTCAGAAGGAATTGAACATAAGGCAGAGAAGGTAGTTGGAGCTTATTAAAGATTTGGATTGTACTATCAGTTACCACCCAAGAAAAACAAATGTGGTAGCTGTTGCGTTGAGCAAGAAGTTTGTGGGACCAGCACTGTTAGCTATGGAGATCCAGTATCCGATCCTGATGGATCTTGAGAGACTCGACATAAAGTTGGTTAAAAGTGATCCTCAAGCATGTATTTCTAGTTTAGTGGTGCAACCTACTTTGCAGGAAAGGATTAAAGCTACTCAGAAGGAGGATCCAGAATTAGCAGAGGTAATGGTCAGAGTACAGAGTGGACAAGGAGAGAAATTTTTATTACAGATGAAGGAGCTTTACGGTTTCATTCTAGATTATGTGTTCCTACTTATGCTAATATCAGAAAGACCATCCTAGAAGAGGTTCACATAGCTTTATACATAGTTCATCCCAGTAGCATGAAAATGTATGGGGATCTAAGAGAGTCTTATTGGTGGAGCGGTATGAAGAAGGAGATTGCCGAGTATGTAGCATAGTGTTTGATGTGCTAGCAGGTAAAGGATGAGCACCAGAGGCCGGTAGGCCAGTTGCAGCAACTTTTTATCCCAGAGTGGAAATGGGATCACATATCTATGGATTTTGTTTCAGGGATGTCGTAGGCATTGCATGGCCAGAATACAATTTGTGTGATTGTAGATTGTTTGACCAAGACCACCCATTTCCTTCCCATCAAGGTCAGCTACTCCATTAATAGTCTGGCAGAGATTTATATTCAGGAGATAGTCCTTTCTCACGGTGTGCCTGTGTCTATAGTGTCATATCGAGACCCGCATTTCACGTCATAATTTTGGAGAAGCTTGCAAGAAGCTCCAAGGTCTCAGTTATCTTTTAACACGACATTCCATCCTCAGTTAGATAGGCAGACTGAAAGGATGATTAAAATATTAGAAGATATGCTTCAAGCATGCATGCTAGATTTTGGGGGTAGTTGGACTCAGTTTATGTCGTTGGTGGAATTTGCATACAATAACTGTAACATCCCTCAATAAAATATAACATAATAAATAAAATGGTCGACCCGAACCCGTGGGTAACGGGGACACCTGTCATACACAGCGGAAAACCTAGCAGCAGTAAACATAAAAATCCATACATCCATCCATAAAACATAATACCAGAGCTTTTATAACATTATGATACTGTACTACTATACATCAAAATATCTCTAGGGTCAAACACAAAATAATTCTAACCCTAGTACAAAATCTTACCCTCCTTACGGGGTAATCTCACTAATCTCAACGGTGGCCCTGACCCGCCGGTCTCTCAGGGACTCCTGAAAAATTTAATAATGTTGGGGGTGAGACACTTCTCAGTAAGGGAAAGTAAACTAAATACAGCTGTGTGGCAACATGAATATTTAGTGCAATTAGACATATACTGTACATTTCATAAGTCGGAGAACATTCGTCATATCATTTGAAATAATCATACATTTTCATATATGCTAATAACTCGTAACGTATATAAACATCTGCTATAACTGTAATACTGAAAATCAACCCAAGATGAATAGCTAGTTAATGTCATGTATTACCCCCCATGACGGGTTGTGCAGCCCAAAGGCGGGACTCGACAATGGTTGGCTGACCACTGCCGAATCAAATATGTCTGTAAGTACGATGGGCCCGCTACACCTTGGTCCAGACTGCCAGGTGGACGTCTACACTCTACTGAAAGCCACATCGACTATCCATCTCCCATCCTCTCGTGAAATGGTTAGCACTAATACGGCCTCGTGTCAAAATCTACCCATAGCTACGGTACCGAGCTCCTAGTCTGAACTAAACTAACATCCTGGTTGCAATAACATATAATACATAAACATACGTAACATCAACACAGCCTCGTGTTGAAACCATAGATACGGCCTCGCACCGAAATCACACGTATAGCCTCGTGCCAAAATCATAGTAAATATATATATATATATATATATATATGTGGCCTCGTGCCAATAACATAAATACGGCCTCTTGTCGATAACATAATAATACGGCCTCGCACCGATAGCATAATAAATACGGCCTCGCACCGATAACATCAATACGACCTCGTGTCGAATCGTCTCAGGTATTTACATTCTAAAAATAACTCTTTTATCATATATTCGTCAAACTCAATATAGCATAACTCGTTTTTTCAAAATACCTAAAAATGTGTTTTACACGTAAAAGCATATATATCATATCCCATTTCACGTAAAATAATATTCATGCCACTTATGCTCTGTTAAAAGTCATACTTCATATTCTAAAATCGTGCTTTTTTGTCGTCTCATACACACATATACGTTTCATCATAATAGCAATATTTCCCAAACGTACATTTCATCTATAATATGTAGGTATATCATATGCTTTTTCTGAAAATAAATTTACTCATAATCAATAATAATTTACATGGAAAATAAATGCTTTAGTTTACTCCCTTACTTGGCTACTGAGAAAGCCCCTCTAAAATCCTAGCCTGACCCCCGTAAAATTTTTCTACTCAATATCCTGAAACTCAAAACTACCAGTATTCAATATCCATATTTTCATGCGTACATCAATTTCTATAACTACCTCAAAGTCTAATTTGGCTTAAAAAGTCTTACCTAAACTTTGGGATGATTTCCAACTTCGTTTTCCCAACGATCCGCTCCGGCAAACTTGCAGGGAACTTCACCAGGAGCGTCGTGGTAGCCTCAGATTTTCGATCCGGTAAAAAACCAGCCCAAAATCAAAGAGAGAGAGAGAGAGAGAGAGAGAGAGAGAGTGAGAGAGAGCCGAAGGGGAGAGAAAGGAGAGAGAGAGCTCGGAGGAAAATGATAAAAATCCTGGATTTCAACTATTTATAGAACAGGGGATTTCATTGACGAGACCCTGTATTCGTCAACGAGTCCTTCAAAAATTTCGTTGACGAAATCCACTCCTCGTCGATGAAATTCAGTCAGCTCAAAAACCCCTCTCGGCATTTCTTCGTCGACGAATTCTCTTAAGCCTTCGTCAACGAAACCCTGTGTTCATGGACGAAACTAGGCAGCTTCCTTCTTTATTTTTGTTTCCATTCCCCTTTCTTTATTAGTTAAATTTCATTTAAAAAAATTCGGGTCGTTACAATAATAGTTATCAAGCTAACATTGGCATGGCACCGTTTGAGGCGATTTATGGTAAAAGGTGTCATTCTCCTTTATACTAGGATGAGATGGGTGAATGGTGAGTTATAGGACAAGAGTTAGTACAACAAGCGTATGATACGATTCGGCTCATCAGAGATAGAATCAGTGTAGCTCAGAGCCGACAAAAGAGTTACGTCGATACCCGCTACAAGAAATTAGAGTTTGATATCAGTGATCATGTGTTTTCGAAAATAGCGCCTTTAAAAAGGGTTATGAGATTTGGAAGGAAAGGTAAACTTAGCCCTAGGTTTATTGGTTCATTTGAGATTCTAAAGAAAGTGGAGTCGGTTGCCTATAGGCTAGCTTTACCACCTGTGTTGTCCAGGATACATGACGTATTCCATGTCTCCATGTTGAGGAAATACGTCCCAGACCCTTCTTATGTAATCATTTATGGTGAATAGAGCTCAGTGATTCACTAATTTATAAGGAGGTACCAGTACAAATTCTGAACAGGAAAGAGCAAGAATTATGTAATAAGAAGATTCCTCTAGTAAAATTCTTGTGGAGAAATCATACAACATAAGAAGCTTCTTGGGAGCTCGAGGAGCAGATAAGGCTGAAATATCCACATTTATTCAGTGTAGTTTTGTTGTAATCAGGAAAGTGTAAGTGGTTATGAAATATTTCTTTTGTAGGTTTGTCAGTATATGTACTAGTTTAGTTAGTAAGTAGTATTTTGGTTATGAGAGAATTTTATTTTATATAAGTAATCTGACAGAACTCTAAATGTAACCACAGTATTCCTTCGCCTTAAGTGAGGGTAAGTAATAAAATAAGTAGACTGTTTGTTTTTAAGGGATGGTGAATCATATGGATATTAAATTTTCAGGATGAAATTTTTATAAGGAGGGAAGAATGTAGGGACCTGGTGAATTATATTAATTAAATAATAGGAGGGGGAGAGAAAAGGAAATTGTATTTGGAATTCAACAGGGGTCTCATTGACGAATACAGCACGTTCGTCGATGAACACGCTTGATGGGATCGTCGACGGGGACATGCATATCATTGACGAGAAGTTACCGAGAGGCTATTTTCAGTTCTAAATTTCGTCAACAAGGAATAGATATTCATCAACGAACTCTCTTCATGACCTCATCGACAAGGTGACGTGTCTCGTCGACGAGCACAGGTGTATGAATAGCCTAAGCTTGATTTTTGCAGCAGAAATCATGCGAACAACTTCTCTCTCTCACTCCTCTTCAGTTTTCCTCCCTTCTCTCTAAGATTTTGGGTCCATTCTTTGCCAGATCGACGATCTAAAGCCACCACGCTACTTATGGGGAAGTTCTTTTCAAGTCCGCTAAAGTAGATCATTGGTGGGGCTAACTTGGACTCTGTCCCAAATTCAGGGTAAGGCTTTATGTTAAGTATTTGGATTTCCTGCAATTGTAGAAAAGGTAGCATTTGAGGAAATACTGAAGTTTTGTTCAGGGAAATATTAGTTTTAGGTGTTGAGCTGCGAACCCTACGAGTGCAGGACTAGTTATTTTAGGGGCTTTCCAGTAGTCAGATAAGGGAGTAAACTAATACAGTAATTTTTCATGAAAATTATTATTATTATTTAAGAGCAGATTAATTTTCAGAAAGCATGTATTATGTATGAGTTTATTTGGAAAATATGTGTATTTGGGAAATACTGCTGTTACACAGGAATATATATTTTTAGTATAAAATGTCAAGAAATGTGATTCTATAATAGAATTCATAATTTTATTCAGTTTGTGTTGCATGAATATTATTTTATGTATATTGTATTATGTTAAGCCAGATTTACAGAAAAAACATGTTTACAGTTATTTTCAAAAATAACATGACAATACAGGAAATTATGATTTCAGAATATATGATAAACAATACATATTCTCAGTTCAGTATTTATGATATGTTTGGCGCAAGGCCGCAGTTATGTATGTTTTTCAGCACAAGGCCATAATTATATATGTTATTCGGCGCAAGGCCATGATTATTTATGTTATGATAGAATTCAGAAAATTCTATCAATCTATTTATGTTAAAATAGTATATTATCATGTACTACATATTATCAGAATCTGAATGATAGTTTAGATCAGTTATCAGGAGCACAGTACCGTAGCTATATAGTTCACCTCAGTTTATACTTGTGCTAACTACCCTGCCAGTAGATGGGGTGAGAGATGGATAGTCGATGTGGCTTTCAGTGTAGAGTTGTAGACATCCACTTGGCAATCCGGACCGAGGTGTGGCAGGCTTATCGTACTTACAAACATTTTTGACTCAGCAATGGTCGACTAGCCATTGTCGGGTCCCGCCTTCGGGCTGCATAACCCGTCATGGGGGTAATACATGACACCAGCTAGCTAGTCATCCAGGGTAAATTTCAAAATTACTAGTTATATTAGATGATTTTATGAACAGTGAGATACAGTATGATTTAGTATAACTATGAAATGTATGATTATTCAGTTATGATATTATCAGTATTTTCAAACATGTGATATGTATTGTATATTTATTATAGCATGTCGATATTCATGTTACCACATAGCTATATTTAGTTTATTTCCCTTGCTAAAAGGTGTCTCACCCCAGCTTAAACCATTTCAGGGAACCCAGAAAGACAAGTGGACCGAGCCTCACGCCATTGAGGCAATTGTACTACCTTGCTAGAAGGGTGAGTTTTGAACAAGGGTGAATAGGTTTTTAGTATAAGATCCTAGTTTTATCTTTTGGTTTTTTTTAGGATTGTATATATATACTTTTACAGAAATATGGTGGAATGTAAGTAACTATTTTATGGTTAGGTGATTGAAATTTATAATTACTGCTGCTTAGGTGTCCATAATGGTTGGCCGACCATGTTAAGTCAAACATAGGCGTGTAAGTATGATGGGCCTGTTCCACCTGTGCTGGACTACCACGGGAACTACGACATTCCCATGAAGCCACATCGACTATCATCTCCCACACTCTACATAAGATGTGTGGTAGCACTAACATATTCATAATCGTGAACGTATAGCTATGGTACCGTACTTCATGAAACTTAACTAAGCTACCGGGTTCTGATATCATATAATACATTTCATGATATAAAAACATAGCAGTTTCATATTTCAGGGTAAAACTTGAAATGATAATATTTTCTTGAATCTTGACATAACATGCATAATTTTGGCATTTGCGCTGTCATATTATAACATGAAATCACGACATTTTCGCCGACTTATCATAACATATTTGTACATGAAATTCTTGCATATTGTAACTTGTATATCACGTCATTTACACCGGCTTATCATAACATATTTGTGCATAAAATTCTTACACTGCTCAACATAATATTCGTAAAACCATAGTTCTTGTATTGTCTTTATGGTTTTTCTGAAAACTATTATAACATGCTTATCTTGGAAAAATCATAATATTTCAATATAACATAATTTTCATGGAAATATTATACTCATGCCACACAAATATGAATAACCTTCTAAGCTCATAATTTGTTCTAAAATCATATTTTCTTATAAAATGTGTTCAAATCATTCCCCTGTTCAATAACAGTATTCCCAAAAATAGTTTTATAACATACATATTTTCCTGAAAATAAACATTGTTTATTTCATAATAATTTCACGAAAAATACTGATTTAATTTATCCCCTTACCTGACTTACTAAGAAGCCCCAAATCTAATCCAAATCTACACCCATGGTGTTCCCAGCACAACACCCTAAAATTTACATTTTCCCCAACCAAACTTCAGTATTATTCCACCTACTATATTTTTCTCAATCCAGAAACACCAAATACCTTATAAAACTTAAAATAACCAACTTATCCAAATTTTGGGATGGTGCCCAAGTTGGCCTAACCAACGAACTACTCCAACAAACTTGAAGAGAATCTTCCCAAGAGTAGCGTGGCAGCTTCCGATCATCAAACCGGCGAAGAATAGAGCTAGAAATCTTAAGAGAGAGAAAGAAAGAGAGAGAGAGAGAGAGAGGAGAGAGAGAGAGAGAGAGAGAGAAAGAGAGAGAGAGAGAGAGAGAGAGAGAGAGAGAGAGAGAGAGAGGGTTTCCTGCGAAGTTTTCTTGCAAAAAGTGTGTTTTTGGCCTTATATAGAGTTCGGTTCACATGACCTTGTCGACGAGCCACAACACCTTGTCGACAAGTCCAAGAAGGAGGTTCGTCGATGAGCACATAGCCCTCGTCGACGAGTTTTAGGCCTTGAAATAACCCTCTCGGTAAATTCTCATCGATGAGACATGCGTCCACATCGATGATCCCAAGAAGGTTGCTCATCGAAGAATAGTCTGGCTCGTCGACGAAGCCCTGCTGAGTCTCTTTTAGAATTTTCCTTTTCTTTCCTTTCTTTTATTATTTAATTGCTATAGTTCTTTGGGTCTCTACACATTGGAAGTCAAGGGCACCTTATCATATGAGGAAATGCTAGTTCAGATTCTAGACAGAAAGAATCAGGAGCTACGGACTAAAAAGATTCTGTTGGTAAAAGTACTCTAGCGTAATCATTCAATTGAGGAAGCTTCATGGGAATTAGAAGAGGAGATACGTTAGAGGTATCCACACTTATTCACTGAGGCTCCATGTTAAGTCGGGTAACTTTGACGGGTTATGTAATTGCTTGAATCTTTTATATAAGTTTGTTTAGTAGGTTGTTTAATTAGGGTTGTATAGTTTTAAATCGTTAGGTTTGGTTTTTGTTATAGTTGGCTTTGGGAGAGTTTTGGTTGGTTATTGTTATCTCCTAGAAGTCATTTGTGTAACCACGGTATTCTTCCACCATAAGTGAGGGTTATTAATAAACTTGGGATGCGGCCGCTATGTGGGTGGCTACCAGCTCTTCTGTAGAGCTAGGTTACCATTTAAAGAAATTCTAGAATTTGGTTTGAATGTTAATTAACAAATTTTGAGGACAAAATTTTTATAAGGAGGGGAGGATGTATTGGAGTTGTAGAAAAAGGGTATTAAAGCAAGATGGTCAATCCATTGGTTTGTGTTAGTTATCAAATTTCGATTTGGGAGGTTTACGAGTTTGACTCAAACTTGTCGGGTTCATGATGAATTTTATCTGGAGTTATCTTTAGCAAATTTCGAGGATGAAATTTTTATAAGAAGGGGAGATTATAAAGACTCAAACATAGAAAATAAAAGAAAAAATAAATAAAAGAAAAGAGAAATAGATAAAAAGAAAAGAAAAGAAGAGAAAAAGAAGGAAAAGGGGTTTGGAACAATTCATATTGTTGGTGGTTTCAACTACCAAGAGCTTGTATGAGAGGACCATAGGGCCAAACCATCGACGGTTTCAGGAAAATTGTCGATGGTTTTGTGCGGGGTAGCTTGCCTATAAATAGAAGTTAGGTTATTTTTTTTTAGAAATTTCATATTCTCTCTCTCTCTCTCTCTAAAGCTAGGGTCCCAAACTTCTCTCTTTATCTCTCTTCTCTCATCTCTCTCTCTCTCTCTCTCTCTCTCTCTCTCTCTCTCTCTCTCTCTCTCTCTCCCTCCCAAGCTCATCCGGAATCCGCTCTCACCCTCCGATTGTCTCTCTCTCCTCTCTCGGCTTGCTGGCTTTCTCTCCGCAGCAAGTTTACGGAAGCTGGGGTTTCTTTTTTTGAACATTTCAGGCATATTTTTAGGAACAGGTAAGGGGAATAGATTATGTCAGCTTGATTTCAAAATTGAACCGATTAAACTACAGTATATGGATATGAGATTATTATGATAGTTGTATTTCAAAATCCAATCGGTTAATGTTAAGTAAAAGTAAAGGGAATAGATTATAACATGTTATTTTGGAAACTGAACCGTTTGAAATGGAGTATGTGATTACAAGAATACTATGAATGATTTTCAGAATGAATCAAGTATTTGAAATGAGGGTTTTGGTATTATATTGGTATTTTGGGAAAATATAGAGTGAATATGGTTGATTATCTCCGTTTTCATTAGAAATATATCTTTGTTATTTTAAATTGGGGAGATGATCATACCTGTATTTTCAGTAGAATATACAAGTATATTATGATATCCCTTTTCTTCAGTTAATTTATGAAAGTATGAATTAATATCCAAATTGTGTGGCATGAAATTATTTATGGTATGAAGTCTATGGTGATTTTTATGATGTTGTACTAAAAATGTATAGTATTACACGGATTTTACTAGAATTGTTAAAAAAGAATCCAGGAATTAATGAAATGATAAATGATCATGGTGAAAGCTTGGTATCGAAGCTACTAGAGGAAGTATAGTGCAGCCACACTGTAGGGTGAAAGTTTTGGTATGGGATAGTTGACTTGGCCAGAGAAGAGTAGTGTTCCCTCCCTGTATACGTGGGTTAGCATGGGATTGTATCCTCTTGGTATACAGGTCAGCATGAGGATGTAGCCTTTTGTATATGGGCCAGCATGAGATTTTATCCTCTCGTATACGGGTCAGCATGGGGTTGACAAGTTGTACTTACAGACAGGATTTAATTGACTTAGCTTTAAGTTGATCACCCAGACTGAGTCCAGCCTTTGGGCCACACAACCCGATCATGCGAGGTGAATACATGATGTTACATGATTGCCAGACAGAAAGGTTCTTCTATGTATAATGATAGAATTATGTTATGAATGAAATGGAAAGTATGTTTACCTACTTATATAGGCATGAGTTACAGTTTTAAATGTAGTTTTCCTTAAAGTTAAAGTAAAGGTTATATTTTGTCTATACGCAAACTCATGTTTAGCCACTCACTGATGATAATCCATTTCTTCTTATTGAGAGGTGTCTTACCCCAATGAATATTAAATTTTTCAGGACCTACAGAAGATCGAGCTTAGGAAGCTTTGGGAAGGGTTTAGTTTTTGTAGTTGTGAGTGGTTGTAAGATATGAACCTTTTTATGTCTTATTTTATTCTTTGGGTTGTAATAACGTTTTATGGAGATACTTATGTTTGTGATGGTTTAGTACTTTGGTAATATATTTGAGTTTTAAATGGTTTCTGTTGTTTTTATTGATAATTGTGGTATCAGAGACTATAGTATAGAGAAATAACACCTTGGACCCCACTTTCAGGTTCGGGGCATTATAGAGGGTCTATAAGTCAAGGAGCTTATATTCTTTTTATTACAACACTAACTCTCTCTCTCTCTCTCTTTCTCTCTCTCTCTCTCTCTCTCTCTCTCTCTCTCTTAAATTAGGGTTTTAGGTTCCCTCTCTCTCTACTCTCACTTTCTCATGTCTCTCTCTCTCCTAAGCTCTCTCGGGTCTCTCTCTTGCTCTCTGATTGGCTCCCTCTCTTCTCTCGGCTTGCCAGCTTCCTCTCTTCGGCAAGTTTAAGAAAACTAGGGTTTTGTTTTCAGGAGCGTGGTAGGCATATCTTCAACATCAGGTAAGAGGAATAAATTATGTCAGTATATTCCAAAAATTGAACCGATTAAACTTGAGTATGTGGATGATTTTTGCTATTATACAAGTATTTGGGAAAAGTTAAAGTGAGTAGGGTGATCATCTCCTTTTTCTTGTAAAACATATATTTGGAGTTGTATTAAACTATGGAGGTGATCATACCTTTATTTTCAACAAACTATATCGATTATATTATGATTTAACACTCAAATAAGTGTGGCATGAGAATGACTTGTTTTATTGCATAATTAAACCTGTGGGAATTTTTATGGTATTATATGGTGAAAATTGTGGTTTTATACTAAGTTCTTGAAATGTTGAGAATAATGCAGAGATCATGAATTTCACGGTGATATACTGATCACGTGATTGTTGAAAAATTTATTGTTGAGTATGTTGACCCTATTGGTCATTCCTAGTTTTGATAATGACAAATACTCTTGGTATTCAATGTTTTCCAAGTTTGTGTGCAGGTTTATATTAGCAAATCAGTTGATGGCAATGAAGCCTTGAAGAAAACAAAGACCCTGAAGCTTTCTCATTATTGTACTTTATATTATTGCTTTATTCGGGTCTGTAATATTTAAGTAGGAAAGGTCTGTAATAATCTGTATTGCATGCATGTAGGAACTATAAAACTCAAGACCTTAGAGACCCTAGGGATCACCCTTCAGTCAACAAATGCTGGATTTTTCCGGTAGGGTAAAAAGACCTTAAAAAAGACCCTATGTCCCAACACTTAGTGCACATTGTCCCTATAATCACATATATTATTCGGAAAATTAGTTGAAGAAAAATTAGGCAAAATTGCAAAAATTGAGAGAGGTTGAGCGACCGAACCCTAGGAGTTCAAAACTCCTCGGGCGCCCGAACTGCTGGAAAGTCAGCAGTTTGACCAGACTTCGGGCGATTGAACTTGTATTGACCCTATCGCCCTCGGCCTACCGAACCCATGTCAGAATGCTTTTCACCAACTTGGACGCCTGAACCTTTGCGTTCAAATCAGACCTCGAGTAATCGAATTGGTCAGTTTGGTTTACCGAACTTAGCACCAGGCACCCGAACCTATGAACAAATGTTTCTGACTTTTGTTCGGGCTACCAAACCTTCACTCGGGCTACTGAACTATTTTAAAAGATTTTTTTAAATGAGTCTATTCGAGCGACCAAACCTCGGTTCAACCACCCGAATCTGGCAGGTTAAATTATTTTCTACCAGGGTTAAATTTAATTAAACAAAGTTAATTTTCCTAAACCATTTTAAAACAATTTTAAGAATACCCTACATGTCCCCAACGGTTATATTTTTTTCATTCTCTATATATAGGGGCTCATTTGCTTAGATTAGTGGTGATTAGTAAATAGGATTAGCCAAAAAATCTCTCAAATTTCCTAAACCCTATTTGTTCATTCCAACCCCATACACTCATAATACATCCATTCCTTTGAGAAATATAGTTGTGTGAGTATTTTATTGATTATTCTATTTTGTTAAAAACCCTCACTTGCTTTTATGCTTGTGATTTTCATATTGAGGGTTTAGCTTGATTTTTTACCCGATTTCATTTGATAAATATTTGGTTGGGAAAAATCATATAGTTAAGTGAGTTTGCATTATCATTGCAATACTCATTTGGGTTTATTCTTTTGTGTGCAAAAATATTCTACATAACTAGATTTCAAACAACTCTTGTGCTAGATACATTTGAGGAAATATTTTTGAGGTTGTTTGAATACTCTGATTGGCATCTTTGAAACCCTAAGTTTGCATTGAGATATTTTATAGTGTTTCAAAGAAAACCTTGTTTATACACTCTTGTGCATATTTGAGATTATCCATAATATTGAGTGTTGATTGCACACGTAGAGCACCGAGCTTATAGTTCATACATACTTGACGTGCATTGATTATATTGTGCTTAGTGGTACATAATCTGCTTAGTGTAAGAAGAATTTTAGTATACGTAAATTTATATTGATTGTATTTCAGACGTGGGCCTGAAGAAAGAGACTAGCTCTATTGAATAGTCCCGGACTGGATTAGACCCAGTTAGGAAAGTTAGGTGTGTCATCCTAGTAAGGCGTGTTGGTTGAGGTCAGCCCCATTAATTGACCTAGTTGTAACCGGTACTGCTCCACCCGTTAAGTGAGCATTAATGGAATCCTTGTGCTAGTGTAGCCAAGGCGAGGACGTAGGCACAGTTGGCCAAACCCCGATAACATATTGTGTGTGCACTATTTATTTTTCTGCAATTTACATTCTTGCATGTGTATGTTATAGTTAGTGAATGCTGCGCCGCACGTTATATTTATCTGCGCATTTGGAACTGCATAGACAGACCCTAGGTTGTGAATATATTGTTGCTATTTAGGTCAAACCTAGGAAAAAGTTTTTAAATTCCAATTCACCCCCCTCTTAGGAATACACAAAAGCTAATAGAGTACCATGTGGAGGGATTATTACGAATCATGTTGTTGGCCTAACTGGGCTTTTCAATCTTGTTTTGATGATAACAAAATGAAGGAAGCTTTAATATGTGGTGTTAAGTGATGTGTTTTAGGTAAAAGGACTCTCAAGGTTGATAAGGTGAAGTTCAATGTTAATCTAGTGGAAGCTCCTCAGAATATTGAAGTCAATGAACAACAAATGAAGAAGTTAAAAGGGCAAGCAAACCTAAAATTCAAAAGTGAACCTCAAGAGGTTGAAGGAGGTTGAAGGACCTAGTGCTTAAAGAAGACCATGATTCGAAGGACTGTTGTAAGTACTTCAAAGCCAAATGTTATTTAGATATGTGAAACTCTCATAAATCAAAAGAAACTAAGTAACATCTTGTTAAAAGAGCTTAAAATATATATATATATATATATATATATATATATATATATATATATATATATATATATATATATATATATATTTCATTTTGAAGCTCATTAGGCATAGAGACTTAGAGGCCTTAATTTAAGTCATGGAACACATTTCTTAAAGTTGAACAAGTTAATATTCCAAGATTAATTAAGCAAAGAAGAGTTTAATTCAATAATTTAATTAAATGAGGAAATTGTTCTTTGGAAAAATTTTGAATTTCAAAATTATTTCAACAATTTAATTAAATGAGGAAATTGTTCTTTGGAAAAATTTTGAATTTCAAAATTAATTCAATAATTTAATTAAATGAGGAAATTGTTCTTCGAAAAAATTTTGAATTTCAAAATTAATTCAATAATTTAATGCTACCTAATTAAATGAGAAAATTATTTTTTTGAAAAATTTTGAATTTCAAAATTAATTCAATAATGTAATGCTACCTAATTTAATGAGGACATTATTCTTTGAAAAAGCCTATAAATACATCTTTGGATAATGAAAAATAAGACATAAAATACACAAGAAAAGTGATCAAACAGTCAATATGCTGAAGTTCTTCCTGCGCTGAAGTTCTCTGTGAGTTCCATTTGCTCACATCTTTTGCTGGAGAGAAATTTTATAATTTTGGTAGATTGAAAATATCAAAGCTTGGCTCCGGGTTGCAATTCAATTTTTTTTAAAGGAGCATCGATGACTTCTAAAACTTTAGAGTTTCACATGTTCTATATTGCTTTGATTTTTTGAAGTACAATTTAGAACTCAAATTTGTACAACCTAATCTAAATTTTGAGAGTATTTTTGTACACAGATCTACTTCTATCTTCTTGTACTTTGAACGATTCAAATGGTTGATTGGATTGTGGGACCAAGCACAGGCTGATGCTTAGAGAGGTTTTTCTCTTCCTGAAAAAGAAGGTAAATTGTGTAAGGTTTTCATTCTACCTGGAAGGAACAAGATTTAGTAAATTCCTTAGGTGGTTGACCTAAGGTGAGGACGTAGGCTGGGGTAAGCCGAACCTCATAAAAAGTGGTGGTGTCACTCTCTTCTCCTTACTCTTTTTTAATTTCAGCAATGATATAACCTGCGTGAATGTTTTAATACTTATAATCATAAAGTATACATATTGGAATTTAAGTAAACCCAAAAAACCTAATTTGTTCTTGGGCTTGCGGAAACCGAAAGGGAGTATGTTGGTTAATCGATCTTTTGCGAAAACCGAAAGGAAGTACGTTGATTGGTTAACACTCAAAACCTATTAGTTGAAGGTTTAATTAAGTTCTGATATTGAAAGGTGTTTGGATTCATAAGTCAACAACAGGAATTGTACATTCATATACGGGACCTCTGAATATTCCAAATTGATTTCTTGTTATGTGGTTGTTGTGTTTGAATGGTAAATTAATTGATTGTGTTTGTTGATTGTGGATTGATTAGAAGAAATAGGAGTTAGTGTGGATTGCCTAATTAACGGAAATACAAGAAAACCTTAAGAGATTGTAAAAAGGAACAAGAGCTCTAAAAAGGGATCAAAGAAATTTTTAATAAACCCAAATCACCCCCCCCCCCCTCTTAGGACTACACCTTAGGTTTCAATTGGTATCAGAGCCCAGTTATAGCAAAACCTAACAAGTAGCTATATAAAGATCAAAAATGGCATAAATAGGAGTAGCTCCCTTTGGTGAGGGCCAGTCCTCAACTACACCTTTTGGAAGCAACGAATGAGAATCTACCTTCAAACAATGGACTGGAAGGCATAGAATGTTGTCACAAATGGAAATTTAATTCCCACTATGCTAGTTGATGGAAAAGAAGTACCTAAAGAAGATAAAGAACTAAATGACTCAAATTACAAAATGTTACAAATTAATTCAAGTGCAATAAACGCCTTATACTGTGCACTTGATGCAAATGAATTTAATAGAGTAATGGCGTGTAAAACAACCAAAGAGATTTGGGATAAATTGGAAGTAACCTATGAAGGCACTGTAGATGTTAGGGAAAGTAGAATCGATATGTTAACCAGTGAATATGAAGCTTTTAGGATGAATTTCGATGAAAGTATAACAAGCATGTACACTAGGTTCACCCATATCATAAACTCCCTAAGTGCCTTAGGAAAAACTTATTCCACCCATGAGACGATCTGTAAAATTCTAAGAGCACTTCCACCTATTTGGAAACCAAAAACCACAGCCATTATGGAAGGAAGAAATCTTAAAACAACGTTCTTAGATGAACTCATAGGATCTCTTCTAACCTATGAAATGATGTTAAAAGAAAAAAGCACTGAAAACAAAAATAAGAAGTCCATAGCTCTAAAAGATTTGAAAGAATATTCAAGTGAGGAAAATAATGAATCTAGTGAATTAGAAGATGAGGACTTAGCTTTCATAACTAAAAAACTTGGAAAATTATTAAGAAGAAACAAAAAGTTCACTAGAAAATTTAATGGATCAAAAGTTGAAAAAGGAGAAAGCAATAAAAAAGAAAACAAAAACAAAATTGATCCTCCCACTTGCTATCATTGTAAAAAGGTCAGGCACATAAAACCGGAATGCACACAACTCAAGAAGGAAAAGAAGAAAAAGAAGCCTGCAATGAAGGCAACTTGGGATGACACTAGTTCGAGTGAATCGGAGAGTGAGCCAAGTGATCGAGAAGTAGCAAACATGTGCTTCATGGCGCATAACGAAGAGGTAAACTCTTATTATTCTCTCTCTGAAGATTCATGTAGTGAATCTTGTAGTAATTCATGTGAAAGTATGTCTTCTTACAAAGAACTTCAAGCTGAATTACTCTTTCTACATAACAAGTTTATTAAAATCTCAAAGAGGAACACAAACTTGAAACAACAAAACGAAGCACTTAGAAATCAACTTGAATCTTCAAAACTTGTTGAAAAAGAAAAAGACTTAAAGATTGAAGAACTTGAGAAGAAAGTAGATAACTTGTCTTAAGAATTAGTTAAGTCTTAAGTAAATGAAGATAATAAGAAAGTGCAAGAAATAAATGATCTTAAATATCAAATTCAAGAAAAAGAAAAGGTCATCTACAACTTTACCAAAGGTAAGGATAACTTCGAAAAGATGGTATGACAACAAAGAATGGCAAACAACAAAGAGAGAATTGGTTATAATGGAGCACCAAATAAACGAAAGAAAAACTTGTTTATGGGATATTTTGTAAATCAATCTAGACATAATGCAAGCACTTCATCAACAAATATTCATGAGCATACCACTTGCTACATGTGTAAAAATAAAGGACACATAATGTTTAATTGTCCACTTAGAAAAAAGTACATTAAAGTAAAAGATGAGTGGAAGATAAATCTCAAAACTAGACAAGATTTAAAGAAAGTTAAGAAGGTTTGGGTTCCAAAAGTAACAACTTAAATCCTTTCTTGTAGGTTTGCTTTAGGACCACACCGTCTAAGGATAAATGGTACTTGGACAGCGGATCTTCAAGGCATATGATGGGAGATAAATCTAAGTTCACCTCTCTTACACAAAAGGATGGAGGATTTGTTACCTTCGGTGACAATACAAAAGGCAAGATCATCGGAATAGGTAAAATCGGTAAAGACTCTTCACTTACTATAGATGATGTCTTATTAGTAGATGGTCTAAAGCATAATTTGCTAAGCATTAGTCAACTTAGCGACAAAGGATTTGAAATAATATTTAAGAAAGACAAATGTGTAATTCAAGATTTAAAGGATCAAAATACACTATTCACTGCACTTAGAATGAACAATGAATATTGCATAAACCTTGATAGCTTAATCTCTCAAGACATAACTTGCTTAGCAACTATGAGTGAGAATAGTTGGCTTTGGCATAGGAGGTTAGGACATGCGAGCATGGATCTTATATCCAAGCTCTCTAAAAAGAATTTCGTTAAAGGCTTGCCTAACACCAAATTTGTTAAAGATAAAGTGTGTGATGCTTGTCAACTAGGAAAACAAATCAAGAAAAGCTTCAAAAATAAGAATCATATATCAACTAGTAGACCCTTAGAACTCATACACTTAGACTTGTTTGGTCCTACTAGAACCCAAAGTTTAGGAGGAAAACAATACGCCTTCGTAATCGTTGATGATTACTCAAGATACACATGGGTGTTGTTCCTAGCTAATAAAGAATAAGCTTGCAACTCATTAATCACTTTATGTAAGAAGCTTCAAAATGAGAAAGGGTATAATGTCTCAAATATTAGAAGTGACCCAGCAAGAGAATTTAAGAATCAAAGTGTTGAAAAATTTTGTAATGAACATGGTATAAATCACAATTTTTCAGCACCTAGAACCCCACAACAAAATGGAGTTGTGGAAAGGAAAAATAGAACCCTCCAAGAAATGGCAAGGACTATGCTTATGAAAATGACCTACCCAAATATATTTGGGATGAAGCTATAAATACAGCTAACTATATAATTAATAGGGTTTCCATTAGATCAAACCTAAACAAGTCACCCTATGAATTGTGGAAAGGAAGAAGGTCTAACATAAATTACTTTCATGTCTTTGGATGTAAGTGTTTTGTCTTAAATAACAAAGACAACTTAGGAAATTTTGATGCTAAGTCGGATGAAGGCATTTTCCTAGGATACTCCACAAATAGTAAAGTCTATAGAGTCTACAACAAAAGAACACTCACCATAGTTGAATCAATTCACGTAAACTTTCATGAATCTAACCTTTTTTCAAGAGAAATCAAAAATGAAGAAAAAGATGATATGTTCAAAAAGGAAGATGAGATAGAAATCAAGGAAGAAAAAGAAATAAGCGAAGAAAAATCAAAAGATGAACTTGTAGAAAATTCGGAATTACCAAGAGAATGGAAGTATAAGAAAGATCACTTTTAAGAACAAATTATAGGTGAACCATCTAGAGGTGTGACTACTAGATCTTCACTAAAGAACCTTTGCAATCATTATACATTCCTATCCCAAAATGAACCTAAAGATGTTGAAGAGACCCTTAAGGATGAATCTTGGATGGTTGCAATGCAAGAAGAAATTAAACCAATTTGAAAAAAGCCAAGTATGGAAATTAGTACCCAAACCGAAAAATCATTCGATCATAGGAACTAAATGGGTATTTAAAAATAAAAAGGATGAAAATGGTATAATCACTAGAAACAAAGCTATACTTGTAGCAAAGGGGTACAATCAAGAAGAATGAATAGACTATGATGAAAACTTTGCTCCCCTAGCTAGAATGGAAGCTATTAGAATGTTGTTAGCCTATGCTTCCTACAAAGAATTTAAGTTATACCAAATGGATGTCAAAAGTGCATTCTTGAATGGTTATATGAATGAAGAGGTATATGTTGAACAACCCCCTGGTTTTTAGGATATCGAAAATCCTAACCATATATTTAGACTAAATACTTATAATCATAAAGTAATACATATTGAAATTTAAGTAAACCCAAAAAGCCTAATTTGTTCTTGAGCTTGCGGAAATCGAAAGGGAGTACGTTGGTTAATCAATCTTTTGTGGAAACCGAAAGGAAGTATGTTGATTGGTTAACACCCAAAACCTTTTAGCTGAAGGTTTAATTAAGTTCTGATATTGAAAAGGTGTTTGGATTCATAAGTCAACAATAGGAATTGTACATTCATATATGGGACCTCTAAATATTCCAAATTGATTTCTTGTTATGTGGTTGTTGTGTTTGAATGGTAAATTAATTGATTGTGTTTGTTGATTGTGGATTGATTAGAAGAAATAGGAGTTAGTGTGGATTGCCTAATTAACGGAAATACAAGAAAACCTTAAGAGATTGTAAAAAGGAATAAGAGCTCTAAAAAGGGATCGAAGAAATTTTTAATAAACCCAATTCACCCCCCCTCTTGGGACTACACCTTAGGTTTCACATGTGTTGAGAATTATGATCATGTTACTGTGTTATTATGTAAATTGCATTTTATGTTCTAAGAACCTTGATGGACCAGTGGATGCTCGGTACCATAGCTAGTGGGAAAATCAGTGCTGCCACACTGTTGTGGAAGTGTAGGCCTTGGGATAGTCGATTTGGCCCGAGAAGGGTTGTGTACCCTCCTAGAGTCCAGACCAAGTTGTGGTAGGCTAATCAGACTTACAGATGAGATACTTTGACTTAGCTTGGTGGTAGGTCAGCCAAGGCTAAGTCTAGTCTTCGGATCGCACAACCCGTCATAGGGGTTAAACATGTCGTTAGTCCAAAATGATAGGTTCTTTTAGACATGATTGTAGATTTATATATTTGGGGCTATTATTGAACCGAAGTTATTAACTGAAGGAAAATATGTAATTTCAACTATACTGGTGTAAGTACAGTTTATAAATGCCTTTTCAGTTAATTTTAAATTAATGGATGTGTTTTGCTTGCACTAAAACTCATGTTAGCCACACACTGATAATAATCTATTCCGTCTTACTAAGAAGTGTCTCACCCCAATAAATATTTTCACATTTCAAGGCGAACATGGAATCAGCCTTAGGAGCTTCGGGGCGAGACGTAGATATTATAGTTAGAGTAAGTGTATGTGTGACATTGAATTATAAATACTTTTGTGTACATTGGGATGTAATATTGTTTTTGGGGAGATACCTATGTAATAAGGGTGATGGTTTTAAACTCTGGTATGGTATTTGAGGTTTATTGTGCTTTCACTGCTTGTTTTAAATTGTTATGGAAATGCATACTATAGCGCTCCAACCCGCCACATGGGCTTGGAGTGCTAGTAAAACATATATGTCTCTTTGATACCATAAATACTGCAACCCACCCTAACTAGGGAATCCCGAGTGCACCTGTCATTACTAAAAATAAACCATGCAGTGGAAGAAATTACCTCAAACATATTACCAAAGTTCTAATTGTTCCCAAATACATACATACATAACTCCATATCACGATATTACAACCCAAAAAGAACAAAAATTGCTGTCTAATGTCTCACCAGCTCTGACCATTACTATTAACAGTCTAATCCCAGCCCTGTAGTATGCTATGCTTGATTCCTTGTAGGACCTGAAAAATGATTTGTATAATGGGGTGAGACACTTCTCAGTAAGACGGATTATATTATTATCAATGTATGACTAGCATGAGGTTTCGTGTAAACACATTACTATCATGATTTAACTGTATTTGGAATGACATTTTAAAACTCTCCTGCACTATATATATGAAAATACATAAATTCAGGATAATAAACTGTTGGTTCAATATAGCCAATTTTATAGTAAATTTGCTTATATATGCCTAGAAGATACAACTTGGACTGCTGAACTAGCGTCGTCAAGCTTTCACATACTCATACGACATGCTTCCCCCCATAACAGGTTGTGCGGCCTAAAGGTTAGACTCAACATATGGTCGGCTGACCATAGCTGAGTCAGAAAAGGAAGTAAGTACGATTATGCCTACCCTTAACTCGAAATTGCATCGAGAAGGGTCACCCAGAACTACTTCGGATGGGGCTCCCGGAACTGCCTCAGGGTAGTACTATACCCAAGTCTCCAATCGACTATCCATCATCACACTATCATCCAGTGTGATTGCACCACCTCCCAAAACTAGCTACGGTATTGTGCTCATAACATAACATCTTATATCCCTAGGGTTTTTAAATCATATATGATAATTTACGCAATAAAAACTGTATAAAACATAAGTTGTTCACAATTCTGTTATTTTCTGTCTCACTATAAAAATCGGCATATCATACTCGGCGTATAACCGATACATCATAACTCGCCATATAGCCAGCACATCATCACACTATATCATACTATATAAGTATCCTATTCACTTTTGCCACTTTAAACAGTTCTCATGCCACAAAATTTTCATATGATAAATCATAATTATATTATCTACTAAAACATATCATATCATTCTAAATATCTGCTATTTTGAAAATACGGGTTTTATCATCTCCACTATTTTTTTTTTAACTAAATATGTATATATATATATATATATATATATATATATATAAAGGAAAAACGGAGATAACCAACCCTACTCACTTTGATTCTTTATAAAACACGCATAAAAATTCGAAATCAATAATTTCAGTTAGTCAAAACATTCAGAAAATCCAGTACTTTAATCTAGTAATCTCATATTCAAATTTAATCGGTTGGTTTTGAAAATAATATCTATTAACCAAACCCTAGGCTCGAAAACCTCAGTTTGAACGGTTGAATTGGAAAGTAAAAGCCACAATCATATGTATACATATACTGCATTTTAATTGGTGAAACTTACAAAATTAACTGACATAATATAATCCCTTTACCTGTTCTTGAAGAAAATGCCTAAAACCTTCGAAACCACGAAAACCCTAACCGCTCGAATCTACCGAATATCGATGACCTACATACCGGGAGGAGGAAAAGAGGGTTGAAGTGTAATGACCCAAAATTTATTATTACATTTTTTTTCCACGTATGAACTATTCTGATACCCCCTGCTATGAAAACTCAGGCCTCAGAAGGCATCGAGGTAATCCTGTATACAATAAATATACCTACACAGTGGAAACATAACAATACAACTTTATATACAATACCAGAAATCAGTATTTTCAGACCATGGCTACATAACACATCTCTCTGCAGAATCAACCACCCCCAAAAATACAACCTCTATACAAAACTTACCCTATAACTAGGGCAACCAAGTAAACTCTTTATCTGCGAACCTGATCCGCTCGCCTAATTGGCTCACCTGAAAAATGTTAAAGTAATGGGGTGAGACAACCCTCAGTAAGTGGAAATATGTTATTACTAGTGTGTGGCGACCAAGTCGAATAGCTATAATAACAATATTTAAAACTGTATAATCTGGAAAATCAATAAAATACATTTATCACATTTATAGTAGCTTAAAATATAACTGTACCATCTGAACTTTCTATCATTCATACTACTAATATCATACTATATTTAGCAAATTATGTAAAAACTGCATACATATACATAACTGTGCTCTTTCCCTGAAACTCTATATGTCATGATTTGATCCCTCATGACAGGATTGTGCGGCTCGTAGGTAGGACTTAACTCTGATCGGCCCTCCAGGTAAGTCATTATACACTACACTACCTCAGCCCGGCCAAACTGCATCCACTCCTAGGCACGGGACTAGCTGCTACCTCATCAAACCGCCCCCCTCAACCCAAAACTGGGGAGTTGCATCCACTTTGAGCACGGTTTGACGATACCCACACACTATCTAAGATATGTGGTTGCATTATATTCTGTATATAGCAACGGTACTGTGCTCTATAAACTGTATCTGTCTGTAATATTTCCACAGGGACCTGATACTATATATATACACTTTACTCTTTTTACTGTTTTCATCATGTTTCCAAAATAACCATAACACTATAATTATGTACTATAAATACTGTAATATCTGAATAACTGTAGCATCTTGATGCTATACTCTATAATCTGTCGGTATAAACTGTCTGTATACTCTGAGTGTTATGGCATTTATAAAAACATGGCATTTTGTAAATACTATACATACTGATTTGAATAAACATCTGTATATAGTTATACTTACATCTATATGTGTAATTATCTGAATAAAACTGTATATATACATATATCTGTCAGTATAAAATCTATGAATATATGACTATATATGTATATACTGTATAACTTGATATACTGAAAAACTGTATAAAATTCTATACTAGGTAATATTTACTCAAGCCACACATACTTTAAAACTCATATTTTGTTAAAATTGCATAATAACTAGTATACATGCATATACATAAAATCTCCGCTAACATAATTAAATCTCCTAGCATAGCATATTTCCCTTACCTAGTTTCTAAAAAACCCCTACAGTACTCTGGCCCTACACCCGCAAAGTTCTCCACTCAACACCCTAAAAATGACATCCCCCAGAACAAAATATCATTATTTATTTATATACAACATTTCCTATAACTATAGGGAAAGCAAAAAGTGAGTAAAATGTCTTACCCTAAGATTGGGATGAAATTCAAACCACTCCCACAAACGATTCGCTCCAACAGACTTATAAAGAACTTTCCCAGGAGCATCGTGGTGGCCTTAGATCGTCGATCCGGTGAGAAACGGAGTCGGGATCAAAGAGAGAAGGAGAGGGAGACGTTTTAGAGATAGAGAGAGAGAGAGAGAGAGAGAGAGAGAGAGAGAGAGAGAGAGAGAGAGAGGTTTTCCTGCCAATAATCTGTTAAAAATCCGAGTTTTTGTTATTTATAAAGCCAAACTAGTCAATGAGACACATCACCTCATCGACGAGTCCCTGAAGATGTTTATCGATGACTTATCAACAAACTTTTATTCCTCGTTGACGAATTTCAGACTACCATAAACTCTCTCTCGGTATCTTGTCATCGACGAGATGTGCCTTCTTTGACGAGATCCTCAAGAACCCTCATCGAAGAAACCCCTGTGTTTGTCTACGAGGCCCTGAAAAATTCCTTGGGTTATTACATGAAGAGCACTTGTGGAGAGTTCCCGAGGCTAGAGAGAGAGTGAAAGTCAAAACCCTAATTTTTGAGAGAGAAAGTTGAGAGAGAATTATGAAAAAAAAACATAACTTAACCTTTAAGTAAGCAGGCATGCAGGAAAACCATTGACGATTTTTCTGGACTTGACAAAATCGTCGACGGTTTGGCCTTTAAATAGCTCTCGGTAATTTACCTGCAGGAAAATCGTTGACGATTTTTTTGATCCTCACGAAACCGTCAACGGTTTGGTCCTAGCCAAACCCTTTTTCCTCTTTTTCCTTTTTCTTTTTCTTTCTCTTTTCTTTTATTTATTTCTTTATTTTCTTGGTTTGGGTTACTACATGTACGCTAGACCCCACCAAAATCCAGATCGCTATAGTTGTGGTTTTAGAGACGATGTATGTCTCGAGATATGTTACATATGTGGTATCAGAGGTGTGTATGTTTCGGGGCGTTACACGTGTGGGTAGCGAAGTCCCCAATAATACGATATAATATGTTTGAGTCAAGATGCAACGTAATTATATTATCATATGAGAGTATTTTTATATTTTTATATGAAGTTATATATACACATTATAGCCGATGGTTCAAACCCTAAAACAGTTTTTGTTTGGTAGTAAAAATTATGCATGAACTTTGTGGACGTAAGCACATTGCCGAGCCACGAAAATATGTATTCTTTTTCCCCCTTTGAGTTTCTCTATTCTTCAATTTTGCTGTGTGTGTACACATATAATCTAAGGACACAGTTCCAAATCAATTAGTATCAGAACACCAAGTTCGTGTCAGGTTTTATAAGGTTTGTGATTGGATCATAGTGTAACGACCCAAAAAATAATATGCATGGAAGGGTAAAAAAAATTAAAAATTAAAAATAAAATAAATTAAATATAATATAATATTATATTATATTATATTATATATATACACACACACACACACTTAACCTTTCCTGAAGAATCAGGAACGGTTCAATTTGAATTCCAATTGATTCAAAGCCCCCATAACCGAATGGAGCTCTCTCTCTCTCTCTCTCTCTCTCTCTCTCTCTCTCTCTCTCTCTCCTCAAGCTCTCACTCTCTCTCTCTAGAATTTTTCTCCATCTGCAAGTCAAATAGAAAAACGAACACCACTACGGGATCCTAGCGACAATCCTTAACAAGTTAACTAGAGTGGAATCGTCATTTGGGGATCCTAAGCACCACGCCAAGGCTAAGGTAGGGGGAATAAATTATGTAAGTTTTTTTCAAAGATTAACCATTTAAATTGAAGAATATAATTATATGGATATTATATTGAATTTAATTTGAGTATATGAGATTAATTAAAATATGAATTAAAGTATGAAATATTGTTTATAATGTGTGGCAAGAGATTAATTCAGTTTATTGTATAAATTAAACTTGTTGGAATTTTCACGGTATGGTACTTGTTATAGTAAGATTTTATGAAGTGGTATTTTATTATATGTCTATGAGAATTACATTATGGTGATAAACTGGTTTTTGGGAAATGTCGAAAAGAATGCATTAAATGGTTTAAGAACCCTAATGGATCATATCAGTATTAGTGCAGCCACACTATTCAAAACAATGTTGGTATGGAAAGTTAGTTTGGCCAGCAAGAGAAATTGAGTACATTCCTGGTATACAGGCCAAGTTCAATAGGCAAATCAAACTAACATATGAGTTACTTTGACTTAGCATTGGTGTACCAAGTTAAGTCTAGCCTTCGGACCGCACAACCCATCATGGGAATTATACATGTCAGTTATCCATGCGGGAAGGTTCTTTTACTCATATTTGCAGAGTTAATGGGAAACATGTATTTTTAATTATGAGTGTGAGTTATAGTTATAAAATGGAGTTTCATTTAAAGTTATATTAATGGGTATATTTGTTTACACAAAAACTCATTTGTCACATACTAATAATAATCTATTCCGTCTTACGGAGAGGTGTCTCACCTCATTATTACCTAATATTTTTCAGATGCCATGAGAAGGTTAGCCAAAGTTAGAGTAGCACAGCGGAAGCGTGGGTGGGATAGAAGGTTTTATTTAAAATGGATACTTATTAAATTATTCTTTTGATGTATTTAGAGTTCTAGGGGTGTTAAATGTGATATTAGAAATGATATTATACTAAAGGATGATTTTTAGTACTCTTATAATTGTTATAGAGATCTTCCGCTGTATATTTATGTGGTATCAGAGATTTATTTAGAATAACACTCCGAACACCAGTTTCGGGTTTGGGGCGTCACACATAGCCAAGGATGAGCAAGGTGAAAACCAAATTCGGAAAGTAGGAAACTTGGCAGATGTGGGTAAATAATACGTTGGTTCAACAAGAGGTTTATAGGGCTCTGATAGGAGAGATATTGAAGACAATGGATAAAGATAATTAGATGAAAGTAGAAACAAATTGCCTTCAATACTATCCAATCTTGTTCGGTAGATTTTGTCATATTTGATGTAATGAAGGAGAAAACAACTAAGGATTCATAAACAAAATTGAAGAGCGTGTATATATCAAAGAGCAATACTAACAAAAAATTGCTTTTTAAGAAGTCATTATTGTTTCTTCGTATTCTTAAGGGTGGGGATCTTAATCAACATATGAATTAGTTCAATTAGACTCTTAGTGATTTCCTCAAAGTGGATGTGAGGATTGAAGATAAAGATAAGCATAGATATTGTTATTTTCTCTTCCTTCTTTATTTGAACACTTGGTTACGACACTACTTTACAAGAAATCCACTCTAAGCTATGAAAAGGTTTTTGGGTTTTTTATATCAATTGAGACTAGAAGAAGACTCAAGAAAGAGAACCATGAACCAGAGAGCCTAGTTGCCAAGGGCAAGCATAGGATAGGAAAATCTAAGAAGGAGTATAAGCAAGGAGATCAAAGTTTAAAATAAGGGTCAAGAACATTGAGTGCTCCAAGTGCAAACAAAAGGGACATCATAAGCGGGATTGTCCTCTTTGGAAGAAAGAAGAAGACAAGAAAGATCTACCTTCAAGCTCTGCAAGTATTGTTGCAAATAGTACAGATGATGAAAAGTTCTTATTAGTTGCTTCAAGTAACAATTGTTTTCAACATATTTGGACTATGAATTCTAGTTGCTCCATTCATTATCATTCATATAGGAAGTGATTTGATAATTACAAAGAATGTGATGGTGGATTAGTAATTTTTAGTTTGATCATCTTTATCTTGTAATTGGAGTTGATATTGTAAAAATTAGAATGTTTAAATACATTATTAAAAGATTACAAAATGTTAAACATGCTCGAAGAAAAAGTTGCTAAAAAATTTTGCATGGGTATTAGGCAAATTTGTAGAAGTGGAATCCTAGAAGTGTCCAAGGGTTAATAAAAGCCACCCAATAAATTTTCTTTCTATCCTCTCGTTTAAGGGAATTGGCTAACAAACCTCTTGGTTATTGCCTCAAATTTTCATTTTATTGTTATTGTTGGCATTGCAACCAAAAGATTAAAATAATAATTTCCACCCTTGGAGCCCAGATCATACACAGAATCTAACATTCATTTTATCATTATTGCTATTTAAAATTCTAAAAATAAGAAAAAACAAAAAAATGAATAAAGTAAAATAAAATAAAACGTTAAATATCAAATATTAGAAAAAAAATTAAAAAAAAAAATGCAAGTAGAGTATGCAGAAGTTGGGTATAATGATTTTGTGCCCAATTTGAATGAAATATTATCTATTTTGACTTATTTTATAAATTCATCTTTTAAAAAATACGTTACATAATTGAATTCCTATAAACTTGTTGAATTCATGTAAACTTCAAATTTTTTTGTAGTATACACCCTTAGAACTGTAGTAAGCAGAGTGAAAGGGCGTTCAGGTAATTTTGATTTAATTTAAACAATGCAGCAAATCCCTAAGGCAGGTATTCCACTATTTCTTGCATACGCAAAGAATTCCCCTAAATTGGTGTTGAAAGAACAAGAAATCTAGTCACTAACGGAAAACCCGCATCGATTTGCAGCTAAAAGGTGCGAAATATCTCTTTAAACCCTAATTCTTCCGCTTCTTTGATCCCCCATAGTTCTTAGTTGCCCACCTTGTCTTTCAATTTTGCGTAAAAATACGATTTTAGAATCTGGGTTTATTGTTGTTCGACAAATTCTCTTTCATTTTCTTGATATAACGGTGTAGAAGTATTGTTTGATTGAAATCCCAGGCCAGGGTTGTCAGTTTGATGTATTGTGTTCCTCGAGATTCTCAGACGTGTGAACTTGCCCGTTTATTTGGTCGGGGTTATTTTGGGTGAGTTAGATCTGAATATGCTTGAACAGGGCGAAGTCATGAATTGGGTTTTTTGTTGGTTTGGCTCTTTAAGGTTATGTGTTCAGTTTTAGAACTTCTAGAGCTTGGAGCCTCTGGCTGTAGAGCCATTTTGAAGCTATATTTCGTGTTCGTCGCAGCAAATTGCTCTTTGTTCTCTTGATTTTATCATTGTTATGGATAATGGAGGTACTGAATCTGTAAGCTTTGCTTTTAACGTTCTATCTCCCTAGATTGAAGTGGTTTTATATATTTGAGTTGTGAAACAGAGTAAAAGGGCTTTCATAGATGGGGAGGCCTTTGTTCTACGAGATACTGGAAAAACCTGCGACCAGTTGTATTATAGGAATATGCAGTGCAATTTGGTTCTATATACAGAAGAAAAACATTGGGTACTCGCATGTGGGTCTGAGTTATGAGACGGCCATTGAAGGCCACCATTGGAGGATAATAACCTCAGCGTTTTCCCATATAAGTGTTCTCCATCTCGTATTCAATATGAGTGCCCTGTGGAGTCTTGGTGTGGTTGAGCAGTTAGGGCACATGGGTCTTGGGATGGAGTTCTATCTCCATTACACTCTGGTGTTGGTTATTTTGTCAGGGGTGTTGGTTCTTGTGGTGTACCATGTTTTGATCCAAAAGTTCAAGATAGAGTATTTTCGGAGAGTGACTGCCGTTGGGTACTCATGTGTTGTTTTTGGCTGGATGACCATTCTCTCTGTGAAGCAGCCCTCATCGAAGTTGGATCTATTTGGGTTTCTTTCCCTGCCTATCAGTTTTGCACCATTTGAGTCACTTGTCTTTACTTCAATAATTGTCCCACAGGCCAGTTTCATTGGGCATTTATCTGGAATTATTGTTGGATACTCTATTGCATGGGGTTTAATTCATGGGATGAATAACTATTGGGCATTATCAATGTTGGGTTGGACTCTGCTTATGTTTGTCTTCAGTTTGAAGAGATCTGGAGCATATGATTTCAACTTTCTTGAGATTGAACCCGTAACAGATCCTTCCTTGCCGTCTGTGCGGTTTCTTGGATCAGGCAATGGTAGAACCTTGCAGATGAATACTCTGCCAGTTGGAGGTGCTGAACTTGTGTAACTACTTCAGGATCTTACGATTCTTTGTAGGACTGCGCAGTTATATCTTAGTCATATCTAAGATTTCTGTCTCAAGCTGGTGTTGTCTGCTCACAACTGCAACAATATTAATGGATTTGTTCAATTTTTTTTGGATCTTATGCAGTCATATGATGTTAGAGTTTCTGATTGCTGCTGTGTGCATCTCAATGGTACCCGACATAGCATGTAAGATTACTGGGCATTGTTGTTCACTGATGCTTTATTTATTATGCAACAGAAAGATTGTTTTTTTGTCTGTTGAAATTTATGCATTCACGATCATGAAGAATATTACTTGTATTACAATTTTTTTAAAGAAAAAATGGATGAAAACAACAGAAGAATGAATTTGTTTATGCCATTGAGAATGTGATTTTAAATACATATCTTATTGTAATCATGAGATGATATCCAGGTTCCATCTTTTTTACCATTCAGATTTTTCAGTTGGGCTACCATTAAACAGTTACATGATGACATTTGACACCTGGCTGTAGATAGTGTCGTATCGTCATTGAATGAGACAACAATATAGTTTTGGTCTATTGATGAGTGCAATGAATGTGACAATGAATGTACAGGAGTACCCACTTTTTTATGAGTGAAAACATCATTTCAAGGGCACCTAAGGGGTGCCAAACCAAGTGCAAAGAATAGAAAATGCGTACATGGTAAGAGATACCAAAAAAAAACTTAAAAGATATCATATTATTGTCTATACTGTAATGCCCATAAACCAAGTGGATAAACACTTAAGCTGCCTATATTTTAGTATTAAGAGTGGTTCTCTAAAATACAAAAGCTTTTCTTTAGTTATATTCCTTTTCCTCCACACAACTTAAAATCAGGTGAGAGGGATAAGGGACAACCCTCTTTCAATCTGTACAGGTATCTATGCCTCTCATAGTCCATAGCTTCTCCCCAAAAGCCCTAGGTATTACCCACTTATTTGTTAATATCATCTTGCTGAATTAGGTTGACGTAAACCTATAGGGTCTTCAAGTTTTATCTGAAAAAGTGTTTTGTTTGCGCATTTTCTTGGTTAAACTAGCTAGGGATTTTGGTATTTGATTGCCTTTTCTCTTTGTTAAAAAGGATGTTTGTGGAGTATATCAATTGTACATGAGTGAAGGGCTTTAGAGCAATTAAATGATACAACAACAACAAAACAAGCCTGAAGTCCCACTAGGTCAGGTGGGCGATATGAACGCTTCTTCCACCAGTTTACACGATCTTGGGCAATTTCTTCCAACAATTTGAGGGCTCTTTATTTTGTATTATCCCATTCCAAGTTATTTTAGGTATGCCCCTACTACCATAACACTAACTAGATCACTCCTGCTGGTGCATGTTGTAGATGTCCCAACCATCCAAGCCACGCCTCCCTTATCTTTTACAAGTGTTGTACCTAACTTATCGCAAATATGTTCATTCCTTAATTTATCGTTTAATTGTAACTTTATACCACTCATCCACGTTAGCATTCTCATTTCGACAACTTTTACTTTTTAATATATTGTTTCCTAGTTGCCCAACATTCTTATCCGTATGGCATAGCTGGTTTTTTTTGTTGTTGTATAAAACTTTCCTTTTAATCTTAGGGGTATTCTATGATCACAATAGGGGTATTCTATGATCACAAAACACTCCGAAAGCACTTCTCCATTTTATCCAACGTGCTTTAACTCTACATATTACATCTTATTTAATTAATAGATCCAAGGTATTAGAATCTACTTGCGCTATTAATTTCTTGACCATCAAGTTTAATATTTTTCTAATATTCCTCCTACTATGATTGAAAATGCATTTCATGTATTTTGTCTTATTTTTACTTATCCTAAAACCCTCTAGATTCTAAAGATTGTTGCCATAATTCTAACTAAGATTTTTACTTAAAAAAAAAAAAGAATTCTAACTTTGGTTTTAACTCCACCCCTAGTTTCATCAATCAAGATAGCATTAGCAACATACACCATGGAACCGCATTTTGGATATTCCTAGTAAATTCAGCCATCACTAATGCAAAAAGAAAAGGGCTCAAAGTAAATCCTTGATGAACACCAATTGTTTTTGGAAGTTCCATACTCTTCACTATAGTCCTAATGCTAGTCGTTAATCTATGGTGCATATTCTTAATAACATTGGTATACCTACTGCATATATATATATATATATATATTCCAGAATCCACTATAGAACTTTCCTAGGTATCATGGTTTTAAATAAAGGCCGCAACCGTTACATAACGCCGTTACGTAAAGGTTTTTTGGGTTACCGATACCGTTACACACCGTGAAATTTGTGGGAAGAAAAATCACGGCTGTAGCGGTTGTTACAGACCGCAACCGTTACGTAAAGGCCGCTATAGTACTCTTACACCAAAAAAATATTTTATTCTTTACTTTTTCTTCTCATTTTTTCTCTCTCTTTCATATATCATTCTCAATATACTAATTGGCAAGAGGGGGATAAGATTATAATGAGGATGACAATGATACAAAATTTACTATTTCTTTAAATACTCACAATGGATGCATTAATTAACAATTTCAAAATACTAACTTGTTAGGAAATTTTTTTTTAAATAATATTAGTAATGTGATATTTATGTTCATTATTTTTCAACTTCAACCTTCTTTCGTTTCTCGCTATTTTATATTTATATTATTTGTATGTCTTATGTGTCTTAATGAAGTGTATAATGTATTTTATTTTATTAATTCATTTAGCACACATAAGAATTTATCACTGATAAGAACAATGAGAAGTATAAATACGCGCACACACGTAATTTTCTATCAATGATGGTTTAAAACAAATGTAAACTTGTTGCCCTTACTAAATAACTTAGTTACTCGAACTAAAGGTCCAAAATACACTAAAACCCTTTCTAAGAATGGCTAAAAGCTTAAAACATGCAAGTACGCTAATATGCACAAGGTTGTGCGTGCTTCAAAAAAATTCACGACCGTTACACCCGTTTCCCGTTATGTAACATCCGCTACTCCTGTTTCTCGTTACACCTGTTACCGTTACGTTACGCTACCCGCTACCGTGATTTAAAACCATGCTAGGTATTTTATCTTTGGCTTTCTTTAAGTCAAATAATAACCATATGCAAGTCCCTATTCTTTTTCCTAAACTTGTACATTAATTTTCTTAGAAGATATAGAGCTTCTATAATTGATCAACCAGGCATAAAACCAAATAGTCCCTCTTCTTTTTCCTAAATTTTCCTTTAATCTTCGTAAAAGATGTATAGATGTGTAATCAATCAACCAAATTGATTTTCTAAGACCGTTGTTTCAGTTATCCTTTCCTAGAGTTTCATTGTGCGACTCATAAGTTTAATTCTATGACAATTATTACAATTTTAAATCTCTAGTTTTAGTATATGGGCATTAAGGTGTTTTTCCTCCATTTGTCTTACATTTTCTTAGTTTTTATAATTGTGTTAATTGTTAAATAAATTAGTTAGCAATATAATTCCATCATCACCTAGGCATTTCCAACCTCAATTGGAATGTCATCTGGTCCCTTTACCTTGTTTCATTTTTTTTAATGCAAACTTAAATTTACACACTCTAATTTTTTCAAGTAAACCTAAAATTTTTAGCCTTTTCCTCATTTATCAATTCTAAGTTTAAGTTTTCTACCGTTCTTCATTAAATAGTTTATTAAAGCAACTTTGTCATCTCTCTTTTATATCTTCTTCAACCAAGGTACTATCATCCTTATTTTTTGTACATTTTACATTTTTTAAGTCCTTGCTCCTTCTTTCTCTAGCTTCAACAAGTTTAAATGTCTCTTTTCCTGTCTTTCATATCTAATCTAGTATATAAATCATTATATACTCTATGTCTAGCTTCACTAGCAGCCTTTTTTGCATCTTTTTTTGACTCATTATACTTTTTAAAGTTTTTCATGTTTCTATAATTTTGCCATGTTTCGTACCAAATTATTTTTGTCTTTACAGCTTTTGGACATCTTCATTCCACCACCCTCTTTGATCATTTTATCTTTAAATAATTTTTGTTGTATTTTCTCCCTTAGGTTCAACCACCTAGTTCTCTTGCACTGATTTGTGCAGCCCTTTCTCTTCTACTTTCCAATTAGTACATCTAACAGTAAAAGTCTATGTTGTGTAGTTAACCTTCACCTGGTATAGTTTTACAATCCTTACACAATAAATGATATACCTTCCTAGTTGAGAAAGAATCTATTTGACTTCTATTTTGTCTACTTTTGAAGGTTATTAAGTGTTC
Source organism: Malania oleifera (assembly GCF_029873635.1). Taxonomy (NCBI): domain Eukaryota; kingdom Viridiplantae; phylum Streptophyta; class Magnoliopsida; order Santalales; family Ximeniaceae; genus Malania; species Malania oleifera. Next base: position 124,800,600 of record NC_080419.1, on the reverse strand, counting down.
TTTCTTTTTAAAGGATGTATTCATTGTAATAAGATCATATAACATGGAGAAGTCTAAGATCATATCACTAGACTCATTTTTATCTCCATATTTATCTTCTTCATGTATCTTCTCATAACCTTTGTTGTCCTCTCCAATGTGTTTATTCAAATCAGCTCTTATGAATATTTTATCGGTCCATGATATCCCTTGTATGATACTATCCATATCTTCCCAAAATCGTCTTTTAAGGTTTTCTACTAATCTTCCCAAAATCATCTTTTAAGGAGCATAAGCGCTAGTGACATTTATTATCTATCCCCTACTCTTTTAGCATTTACAACACTATTTTTATGTCTTTGTCTACAATGATTCCCACTCTATTCTTATGTTTTTCTTTTTGAGTGTATCAAAGTTTAAACCCTGATTTTCAGTTTCTCTAGCTTTCTCCCCTACCCACTTAGTTACTTGGAGGCAGATTATGGTAATTTTTCTTCTAATCATTGTGTCAACTATCTTCGTGCTTTTACGTGTAAGTACCCCTATATCCCAAGTTGTTGATCTAACCCCAATATCTTGAACTAGCTTCTTTACCCCCTCCCCCACATCAAGAACGATCCAAGAACCCTTGCATATTTGACTTTTTACCTAAGTGTTGACATGGTGCGTTACTTTGGGGTAACGACCTAGCCCACCTTGTCCGTTTTTCGCCACACTCAAATACTATATGTGCAATGTGTTGCTCGTAGGGGACACTGGAAAGAATAATCAGTAAGGATTTATATCATAGAGATCTATCAAGTTTTGCGTTGGCTTTCAACTAACTAATGGAACCCTCCTCCTCTATTCCTCTAGACCGGTTGTGTGTGGAAAGATTCACAAGCAGAGTTGCAGTTCAATGATACTTCACAAATTTTAAAACTTTCTAAGGATAAGCAAAGGGTTGTATTAACAGGGCACAGAGGGGTTGCCAAACCCATCTACAAAAAACACCCCCCACCTTAAAAAAAAAATCAAAGACCAAAAGAATCAAACCACTCATTCTATTGTAAAATTACCAGACCTCCAAAAATTGAGCATGCATATCATATTCTTTAATCTCTGTTCAAACAGTCCTTTAGGCATCACCCATGCAAGGGACTTCACAGCTCAATCATACTCAATGAATAAGAAGCAGGTTTGTGATCTCCTCTGCAATGTTCCACATGTTGCACCAGTTTATCAGAATGACCCATTTTTCTAAAGGTTCTTACAAGTTACTATTGCCTGCCACATTGCTTCTCCAGTTTAGGTTCCCTTTAGTTGGATGGGTGCTGGGATGAAGGACTTTTTTAATGGCCTCGTGAACATGGTTGTGTATTTTAAGTTTACATAATAGTTGGCGGAGATGTTGCTGGAGTATTGATCTTTTGTCGAATACAATTTTTTTTTATGTTGTCTTGTGCTCCCTCATGTAGTAAAATGGGCCTTGGGATAAAGAGCTTCTTCCAAGAGTTTGATCCTTATGTGTGCATGTGCTTAAACTTCTATTTCTCTAACACTGGAAATTTTCTGGGCAGACAATGGTGTCTTCAATATTTTGTCATTGGAGTTTTGATAAACTCAAGTTATAAGTCTCATCTATAACATTATTTACCATGCAGATAATAAAAAAAATTTCCTACATTAAAATTAGTGTAAAAATGTTCAAAAAATACGTATTGAAGAGTTTCCTACTCAATTTTTTGATAAAAATATTAAACAGAATAATTACACTTGCTTATGCTCGGTAACAAAAATTTGTTATATTCCTCCTAGGGCCAAGGCTTTGCTGCTTACTGTCCCTACTTTTTGAAAATGAACTGTTTATGGTATGTTTGGCAGTGGCTTCTTGGCTTAATTCTAAAGGATTGACCTGCCTATTTTGATCTATGCAGCTGACTCAAGCCATTCAAAAGTCTCAAATTATGTTTCCTTTTGGGAAAAAGACTTGCCAAAGTTGGAGTGAAAGTTTAAACAAAAAGTAGAACCCATTTAACTCATGAGGTCAGGACTCCAGTGCATAGACAGTCATATATGCCTCATAAAAAAGGTTTCTATATGTTTTTAGTTCATGAAGGTTGTAAATGTTAAAATAAAACAACAACAACAACAAAAGAAAATATATGTTGGTAGTTGTGAATTGCGATAGTAAGGCGTTCAATCCCACGAGTCTAGGTTATGGAAAAATAAGATCTAGTACTACTCTATTAACTATACCTGTAATTGAGACGCCTCTTGTATATTTAATCAACATTTAAGCGTACAACAATATGATGAGTTAGGAGTTGATCACTTGCTATAAATTTATGTAAAATAAAATTAAAAAATTAAAAAAAGCTAGTTTATCACACAACAATCTGTAGCTCTGTGCTTGTTTGACGTGCATTGGCCACAAACATGAGTCCAACACATCTGTGCTTTTTCCACTTTTTTTTTTTTCAAAAAAATTTGATGTGCACTGACAAGGTTCTTGAACATGCGTATTGAGATGATCCCTGACTTGTGAAGAAGCTGTTTAATTTGTAAATTCTCTTCTCCTTCCTCTGTCGGGTATTTTTTTTTATTTTAGGCCTGTTAATTTATGAACATTTGTGGACACACTCTCTCTCTTTTTATTTATTGTTATCCAACTATCACTTATACCCCATTTCTATTTCTACCCATGTCTAGAAATGAATAGCTCTGCACCATTGATAAAACGCATCAAATTATTTTGTTAGAAAAAAAAATCCAAAATTTTGGGGGGGAAAAAAGAAGGGCAGGGCACCCTTGTGCATTAGGTTCTTGCCAAAGGCCCAAAGTGAGGTTCAGTTGGGATAGGAAAAGAAATGGCTGGGATGAGTGAATAATAAATTTAAAGGTAGAAAGAGGATTTACCTTGGAAAATTTGTTGAAGGCTGTTTAGTTGTGTTTGGTTCGGGAAATTAGATTGGTTCTTTGAATTCCAGTTCTTCAATTTGGCATTCCTGCTTTTGTTTGTATTTCCAAGTTGTGAAGCTTTCGAAAAACTTATAGTTCCTATGAGACAAAAGTCCAAATTCTCAACTTCAAAATTTTCAGTTCTTCCCTTTGTATGATGAATGTTGATCCTTGGAGTTTTGGAGCATTGGTCAATGTTGGTTGCTTCTAAAAATGGTAGTATATTTGCAGAGCTGGTGCAGTGTGGCAGTGGTGTTGGTGAAGATGAGGGTTGTAGGCCTACTCTGATTGTGGAGGTGATGATGGTGCGAATGGGAAAACTTTAGTGATGTCCTAATATATCATTAACTTGACGTTTGGTTCAGGCAGCCCCATGGGTGTTCAGGTCATTAAAAAAATAAATGGGATTGTTTTGTGAGCATATTAGACTCAGGAAATCTCAAATACTCATTGCATAAGATTCTTGGAATGAACCAAACATGGGTGTTGAGGATTCCCAAATTAGAAATGATGGAAGCGTATGGAATTGAAGTTCATTTTACTTTGGAATTGAAGTTAAAACTGGCAGGAGAATTTGAATTCCAGTTCTTCAATTGGTATTCCTCTCTTCTTCTTCTTCTTCTTCTTCTTCTTTTTTTGTCTTTTAAAGTTGTGAGGCCTTCAAAAACTTAATAGTTTCTATGGGACAAAAGTCCAAATTCTCAACCTCAGAATTTTCAGTTCTTCCCTTTGCATGATGGATGTTGATCCTTGGAGTTTTGGAACATTGGTCAATGTCGTTTCCTTCTTAAAATGGTAGTATATTTGCAGAGCTGGCGCATTATGGCAGTGGTGTTGGCGAAGATGAGGGTTGTAGGCCTACTCTGGTGTGCAAGGGAAAGTTGAAGTGGAGGTGATGATGGTGCAAATGGGAAAACTTTAGTGATGTCCTAATATCACTAACTTGACGTTTGGTTCAGGGAACCCCATGGGAGCTCAGGTCATCAAAAAAAATAAAGGGGAATGCTTTGTGGGCATATTAGGCTCAGGAAATCTCAAATACTTGTTGCATAAGATTCTTGGAATAAACCAAACATCGGTGTCGAGGATTTCCAAGTAAGAAATGATGGAAGCATGTGGAATTGAAGTTCTTTTTACTTTAGAATTGAAGTCAAAAATGGTTCCACTCCCCCCCCCCTCCCCCCAGCACCCTGGGGCGGTCTTTGTGGGTTAGCAGTTGAATTCTGATTTCTCAGCAAAACTGGAATTAAAGTTCTATGTTGATTTTGTATTGACCACATTTGTTGTCGTTATTGCTTTAGGAAACGAGCTGTATGAAATTAAACACACGTATTTTTAATCATGGAGCTTCTTTTGCATATGCCCTTGCTTCTTTGGTTTAGAATTTAGATGGTCCTATTTCTGGTTTCTTTGCTTCCAAATGCAACATCAGAATAATTATACCGCCTCTTGATTTATTTGCTAATCAAACAAAGCAATTTTGTGAGATGAGTTGGGTCAGAGTATTTGTTCTGCAGTACAAACTAATGAATGTGCAAGTTCTTTTTTTTTTTTTTTTTTTTGTTTTATGTAGTTATGGGAAACTGAACTAAACTTGTGTTTTTATGTATAAGATCTTAAATTGAACTTTACTTTAACACAGTGAATTTTGAAATTGAAAGGGTCTTTTATAAGTATGCCAAATGATCTTTAAGGCAATTTGATTTATGCTCCATGGATTGATTTGTAGTCTCTATGGCAAAACAGTTTGGATATTGAGTATATATTTTTTTAGCATATTCTTATAAACCACTTCATATGTTGGATTATAACAGAAGCATTTTATTTTTTTGGGTAGCTTCCATGGCTATCGGAAGCATGTCATGAACATTGTGTTATGTTCTGATCTTCGACTTTTCCGGAGATCACATTTTGGTGATACTTATTACATTTTTTTTTTTTTACCACCAATGCAGTTCAGGTCTAAATAGCCTACTCAAACTTGATGTTATCTTATAATGGTTGAAACTCTAAAACTGACTTCTTAAAATTCTGGTTCAAATCAATGAAGCTTGATTTTGGTATAAAAGAATATTAAATAAATATGTATTAAAATATATAAATATGTGTAATATCAAAAATATTCATAAAATACTTAATATATTACCTATACAGTATATAAATAATAAAACAGAAAAAGTTTTATTAAGCTCAATTAGTCGCAAAAGGTTCTGCAAGCCTTTTGAACTACTTCGGCAACGAAAGTTCAACTCTAACTTGAATAGAATTACAAAGTGAATGAGACTTGAGTAGATTGGTATGAAATTTAAATCACTTTTCTCCATATCGGAAGCTTGGAGCTGAAGTTTTGCATTCAAGATTGTGTAAATTTGAGAAAAGAAATTGTGCAAAACTCAGATTTGATGCTTCCAAATGCAGTATTAAATATTTTATTATTTGGATTTGAACTATATTTGAAAAATGTATGACCAACAGAGAATTGACAAATAACATGTCCAGATTATGTGTTTACGGTATCCATGCACAGGTTGGATTTCGAAGTCGAAGGTAAAAGGGCCGGGTGGTTTGTTAGGTTATTTTTAGTCTATATTTAGGTCTCATTTGGAATTCGAAAAGTATTAGATAAAGTAAAGGAAAATATCAAGAAATCTAGTTTTTTGTATTTGGTTATTGAGAAAAGTAAGGGAAAAAAAAATGAAAATATACCAAATTCATTAAAAAAAAAAATTTAGCTTTGGAACTTAGGCGCACTAATTTGTTGAGAATCTTTGGGACTAGTTTGGATCAAGAATTTTAGTTGAGAAAAGAAAATGATAGGAAAAAAAAAAAAGGTAATTGAATAGGTGCTCATGTTTTTCATTGAATTAAATAATTTAAAATATATAATTAAACTAATAAAAATAAATATTAGAATAAAATAAAAATAATTATCTTACTTAATTATTATATTTTAAAATCCTTTAAAATGATTCTATTGAACATAACATTTGAAAAATAGTAAAAGTATTTTTTATGTCATTATTTTTTAAAAAAAAATTAGAAGTTTTGTGGATATTTTTATTTTAATTATATTTAAAAATTAACATGGTCAATTTATTTTAATTTTTAAATAGAAATTGTATAAAAAATAATTTTATCCACCAAAGTAAATTCTAATTACTATAGTAATGGGTTGTCAAAATAATTAAAATGTATAAAATGTGGTTTGCAATTTTTGCGAAAACAGCTAAAAATTAATAACAAAAAAAAACTAATAATGTAAATAAATTATTTTCTTATAATAATACAAAAAAATAAAAAAAAATGAAATTCCGCATAAAAGATAAATAAAATAATTTATTTTTTATTTTGTTTTTTGTGTGTTTGCACACTTTTCTATGAATTTCTTCATTTTCTATATAGACGCAAAACACACACACACACACACACACATATATATATATATATATATATATATATATTCATTTTTTTAATTTTTAATTATATTACAATAAATTTATATTGTTTTTAGTATATAATATAGAGAAACTATAATAAAAAAATTCTTTCTAATTTCTCTTTCCATTTTAAATAAAATCCCTGATTTGAACAAAAGCTTAAAAAAGAAGATTTAATGTTTAATCTTATTTCTTTTCTTTTTATCATATTTTTTTCCTACTTTCTGTTTGCTAAAATGCACCGAGGAAACTAAAATCCCAAGGAATCAAATGTACAAGAAAGAGGTGAAAACTTAAGAATACTGCATAAAACTAAAAACTAAAATATTTATAATCGTAATTTTTGGCCTTGGAAAATTAGGACCATAGGTTGCTAGAATATTAAACCTATTTTGAAATAATTTCAACATTATTTACATCAATACAACGTGGCACTATGTAATTGGTAAATTTGAAATCATAGGTAGAATAACTATTTCTTTAGGGTCCATTTTGATCGAAAATTTTAAGTGAAAAATAAAATAATAAGAAGGAAATTTATTTTCTTTTTATATTGGAAATTTATTTTCTTTTTATATTTTCCTTCTCTATTAAATACTATCAAAAATAAAAAATTATTTAATATAACTAAAATTTTTTTAAAAGAAACTAAATATTAATGATGTATAAAATCAAAATTTTATTTATAAATTTGATGTATTTTTTATTTTCTTTCTCATTCTCTTGATAACTAAACATGAAAATATAAATTCTTTAATTTTTTTAAAAATATTTTTTAAGTTCCAAACAGAGACTAAAGATTCATTTGAATCAAGAATTTTACTTAAAAAAAGAAAATAAAACAAACAGAAAGCTTATTTTTTCTTATATTTTCCTTTTATATTAAATATTATTAAAAAATAAAAATTTATTTTGACTAAAAATTAAGAAAAGCTAAATATTAATAATGTGTAAAATAAAAATTTTGTTCATACATTTGGCTTTTTTCTTTCTCACTTTGCTTAATAATCAAATAATAAAATATGAATTTATTGATCTCTCCCTTAATATTTTCTGAGTTCCAAAAGTGGCTAAAAGTTATTCTCTATTGGCTGAGCCAAAATCCTAATAATTCCTTTGGGAATCCATTTAAATAGAAACTAAAAACCAAACGGAACAAAAAGAAGTAAAAAACAAAAAAGACAATCTAGTGCACAAAACTCCCACTTATGCGAAGTCTCGGGAACAAATGGCCTAGAAACCAGAAAATGCTACTAAAAGATTTTATTGCACAATGCAAAACCAGAGTCAGGTGCATTTCAACAATTATAAACAGAAGGAAATGATCTAAATTTATAACTTATGCAAATAATACTGACACCCCTGTAAGACAACAAGAGAATAATGAGATGCAAATAAAGAAAAGAAATTGGGAACTCAAAAAAAGGGAGTTGCCCGATGTCCGATCACTCGAGGCAGCATGAGATGGGAGTAGAGTGCTTGTATGCTGCAGACTCGTTGCCTCCGGCAATTCAACAAATTCGAAAACAATCAAATGCACGTCCTCCTCCAGCAAGCATCCTACAATCTGCACGTATTGAAACGAATATCAATATTGATAAAAAGAAAGGGAAAAGGAGTCCTCATGCACAATTATGATGCGCAATTGAAACTTTTAAATTGACGAATGCCTGAGAATGGCAGTCTACTAACAAATTCTGGCTACTATCATTTAAACCAGAATATCCAAATATTACTTTGGGCTAACACCTGCGGACTTCCTCCTCACTCCTTCCACTCAAAGGGCATCAATTTTTTTCCTCTCAACAGGTTCAAAAGAGTCCATGGATCCAAAGGAACAAGTTCACATCTTTTGCATTCAACAAGCATAATGTGAATTCAGGACAGCTTACACCAACATGTGGGCGTGGAAGCAACAAGGCTAACCATAGTTTATCATCTCAAAAATTTATGGAAATTGGAAATTAATTATGACTGTGTTCAAGAGCATGAATTTCAAGCCTTGGTTTTGGGATTGGGTGTATTCGGGTGAAATTCAGTATAATTTTGAGCTGAATTCTGTCCACAAAATAAGTAATAAAGAATCAGCATGACTGTTGCATAAAAATAGACGTCACATTATTGTGACACTCTTTATTCAAAGTAGGTTAAACAAAAGAGCTACTTTTCATGGCGTCATTTAAAAGTTAAATCTCATTATCTTCACATAAATCAATTCAAAAACTGTTCACTTTCAATAAAAATTGTAAAACTGTCCAGCATTCAACGTAGTTATAACACTTACCAGGTTGTTGTGTCCTTGTCTTTTTCTTCATGATTGACTGTTCCGTTGACAGTTGAGACTGGAGCAGAGCCACTCTCCTGAGCACCCGGATGAAGAATGTGGGAGAAACTCTGCCCAATTGACTTCCATAAGCGTGTAGGCAGAGAGGACTGCAAACTACCTGCACTCCCAGCAGGTGATGGTTCAATCAACTGAGCTGAAGCTGGATTTAACTCAGAGAATCTCACACCTCCCAAAATTTGTTCTGGAAGCTCTGCTTCTGTTTGACTCTCGATGAGAAAAGCTAGATCGACAGTTAATGCTGTGACGTAACCAAAAGCCAGATGAACAATTGCACTTGCAACCATGGAAGAACCAATATCCACATCGACTTCTACAAAATTCTGTGTCACACAGAACTTGCAAGAAAGAGCACGCCCAATAATGCATATGGCCTGCTCCCCAACTGCTTTTCTCACAATCCAAGGGCCTTGGACAATGTTGGCAATTAATTTAAGCCTTGAATTCCTAAACCCATCATCTCCTTTCACAAACTGCTCCATTAAAGAACCCTCAGGAATAGGCTCTGTAGCTGCAAAATATGCAACAGCACTGTAATTATCCTTGCTAGGGACTTGCAGATTGAAAGCCCAAATAAAAGGCTTATCCCCTGTAGGAAACTCATCTTCAAGAGCCTTCCTAACACGGTTGTTTGGATGGTTTAGAACTTCCCATAGCTTTGTAGGACCTTTTATCCAATCAAATCCAAGAGGCTTTAAAAGATATTCACCACCAGGAATTTTAACCCTGGTTGAAAAGTACTCTGGACCTCTGACCATAAATTTGTCTCCAGGTGGTGAAGCCCAACCATTTGGGCAATTATCTGGTTCAAGTAGTGGAACAGCTCCCTCCGATTTCACTCTTTTGATCCATTCATGCTCATTGTTGTCAGCAGGGTTACCCATATGCAAACAAATAGTCCTGTTTGATAGCCAACCAATACGAAATTACAAAGTGAATATGGAAGAAATTGTTTTGGAAATATTAATATGGTATTATCTTGTTAGGCTTTTATTATCATATCCTAATTTCACTCCCTATCTGTTCATGCTCATTTTGACCATCAGCTCTGTCCAAATGCAGAACAAAGTAGTCTTGTTTGGCAGCAATGTACAAGAATTATGATATTGAATGTCTTGTTATTGTTATCTGACAATCCACAAATTTAGCCATCCTAGAAGTGCAAACAAGGTACATTCCAGACTCCCCCTCCCCCCCCCCCCCCCCTTCCTCCTCTTGCCTTCCAAAAAAATTTTAAAAATAAAAATAAAAATAAGCAAAACAAAACAAAACAAAATAAAAATGAAGAGTATTAAATAGGTATTTAAAAAGTAGAAAAGAAACATAAGATGAAATTGGTAATTCTATTTCTGTCATATGATGATTGAACTCTAAGGTAGGTCAAATGTGCTTAGTAAAAGAAGTCCATATGCAATAGGAATTGTGTAACTTGCAAAGCCCCCTTAGAAATGTACCCACTGTGAGAATGTCCAACCATCTAAATCCATGCCTGTTGGGTCCCTATAACAGCCCAATGGTATGACCATGGGATCTCCAACATGGATGTCCCTAGTTCAAATCCCTTTTCTTTTTTTTTTCGGTTTGGTTTGGGGGAAGGGGCGGAGATAACAGATGAGGAAAATGAACCTGCTGCAGAAAGAGATTTATTATGATAATCTTATAACAGAGCATTCATCCAAAATGCAAACCTCCATGATGTTAACCAAAGCAGTCCCCCATTAAAGACAGACCCAGTAGTGGAACTTCTTAAAATAAAATATTATTTAAAGACACGGTGATTATAGATTATCATCAGACTTAAAATCAACAGTGATTTGAAAACTAGGTATATGTGCCAAAAAGTCAAAAGTCAAGCAAGGGAATGACTTTTGAGCCTGCCACCCTGGTCAAGAGGTACAAAAGCCATAAGATGCAAGAAGAAAAATAACTGCAATGCATTACAAAACAAAAGTAGACACTAATAAAAAAAAAAAGCATTTAAAGCAATATAGGTGAGGACTTCTTTTCTTAAGTTGGAATGGCCTCCAACTACCAAATACACAAGATCATAAGGAATATGGTGGAGACTAAAAATGGACTCATCTTTTGTGTTAAATTTCTTGGGACTCACAAAACATGTGCCTTAGTTTAAAATTTTCAAAAGCACCCTTAAATAAATCAAAAAATATCAAATATATTTTTAAGGTTATAAGGGATATGATGAGAGCAAAAAGAATTTTTAATTATTGCACCATTTATTGAGCTGTGGGGCTCCCCTGGAGAGTTGATTCTTTCTTGATGGTGCGTTACAAAGGCTCCGGGAGGATCAGTTAAGGGCGGCATGCACTTCAGGGCTAGTCTTAGGTTAAATATTTAAAACACCATCCATAAAAAAATGTTTTAGTGTTTTTGTGTGTCTATGAGTGTGAGTGTATGTGTATGTACCAAATATACATATGATAAAATTACACCCACATGGGAATCAACCAAGGACAACCAAAGGAAAAAAGAAAAGTGAAAAATATAAAAGGACAAAACTATTGCAAGCCACAAAAAAATGCTTTGAACAAAATCTGCAAAAGAATCAGGTTTTCACTATAAGAACCAAGTGACCAATAATATAGAACAAAATCCACTTCCTTTTATTTTTTATACGTTGTATTTGACTGCCTCAAAGGCTCTAGAATTCTTCTCTCTCTCTCTCTCTCTCTCTCTCTCTCTCTCTCTCTCTCTCTCTCTCTCTCTCCACCCAAATAACCCAAAACATTGCAAGAGGAATAGCATCCCACAGGTCTTTGACTCTTTCTGCAATCAGAGCCTCTCCAGGCCTGCAGCTCTAATTTCCTCCCATAAAAAAATTAGAAGCCTAGGGGCCTCAAGTTGTCTAACGCCCCTAATGCAAGGCCAGACAAACTTAGCTCAATTTCCCCCACCTGCAATGCCTAAAGCTTCCATCTATACATGCAATTTTGTTCAGTTGGGCTACCATAGGTTCCATTCACCTCATCCTGGTTATATCCAAACTTCTCACTCCCCCAACACTATGCAAATAAAATTGAATAGACAAATAACACTAAGTAATATTCTAAACCTTCATCCCAATAACATAATTAAAAAAAAAACATTAATTAATTGCAAGGTGGTCTAAAACTCAAGATGGATATCTTAGAAACATGAAAGTTCCTCAAATTTCCCAAGCCAAACAATCCTGCACCCATATTTTCAGGACAAGATAAACTCCCAAATACAATTCCCTCTCGAAAAAAAAAATTTATTTTTCCCTTTCTGGCTTGACAACAGACTTCATCCATAATCAACAGACGTTCAAATCTACAGCAGCGTTTTGAGCTGCAGCTGCTCATAATAATAATAATACGCAGAAAGCGACACACGTTTGCAGAGTTTAAGAGACATGAATGAACAAACATAGCATCAACACAACATCCAAAATAAGTATCTTACGCGTTATAATACCAATTCTCATAAAAGACACAGAATCAGCACAATCAAATTATTGTACGCATGTACGATATGATGACCTACGGCTAATTTTATTCGTGTACGGATGGAAGAAGATGATGGATAAGAAGAAGAAAGCTGACCTTGTCTCTCAGAAAACCCTAATTTCAATATGATAAAATGAAAACCTAGGGTTTTTGCCTCATCTAATCGCAGAGAAACTTGAGAAATAGCCTTCTTTGAATCTTTCTAAAGAGCATTTCTTCGCTGTTCCCAGAATACCGTCTGCTGGCTCCCACTATCTTTCAGGGTCATTTTCCCTTAGTAAGCAAATTCATTAACTCATTTTCCCTAATTCATAACAATAATAATAATAATATAAAAATACGAATTTACTTGTAATAATTAAAATTAAAAAATTATTATTAAGGTATAATAATTTCATAAGTATAGTAAATTTATTTTTTTGATTTAATAAATTATAATTTTTGCTATAAAAATATATTGTAATTAGTATATAGTTATAATTAATAATTACTAAAACAATTTTTTTATTTTAAACATAAAACTATGTTTAATTTTTTTAAATGATTGTATTTTTGTAAAAAAATTGTAAATCGGGATAAGTGAATTATAAATTACAAGTATTTTTTTTCAATAATTTATATATTTTTTAATATATGAATCAAAATAATTAAGTTATATATGAGAAAAATTAATAAATTATTGTTCTTTGATATAATAATTATATTTATCGATAGTGTATATTTATATAGTTTTTTTTTTGTAATTTATAAACTATTAAAACTTCTAATTATGATTTATTGTTAAATTATGAATTTTGTCATGTTAGAAAAAATATATTAAATTGAATTTTCTTACAAAATAATATATATATATATATATAATAAAAATTGGAAAATAGTTATGCTTATATATTTTATGCTAAAAACCAGAGCCCACGTGTCTATATATATATATATATATATACATATAAGTTTCCTCTCTCAATTATTCTCTTCTCGTCTTAATGAGGTTCTTTTGTTTTTTAGCTTGTTGCCCTTATCCTCTTTTTCTATATATGAAATAGAAGCTAGAAAATGATTTTTTTTTTTGGAATATATTGGACTTTTATAAATAAGTTTTTGATCTCTCTCTCTCTCTCTCTCTCTCTCTCTCTCTCTACTAATTAGGGAGGAAGGGTTGGAAATTCGATCAATTGGGGTTTCTATCAACTTTGAGATTTAGACTTAAGAATGGTGGAATGTTTTTGTAACTGTGCTATGTAAAATGCTTGAATACTTTGTTTCTATTAAGCATGTATTCAATAATGTAGATAAGTAGTGTAAGTACACATTAGCTACTTCTTTATTTCTTTGTTGAGTCCTAATAGAAATTTGGTTAGTTCTTGTGGCTCCTCTATTTAGCTAATAGTTTCTCTATTTTTTTTCCTTATATAAATATTGAAATAGCTTACATGTAATGAGTCAAATTTGGCCAATATTAACAAAACATTAGCATATGATAATTTGACTCATAAGTTAAATTTAGATGGTAATTTTTAAATTTATTCAAATCAACCTCGTGCTTCTCTGCTAATTACAAAAAAAAAAATCAATTGTTAATGATTACCAAATTTATTGTTACATTAATGAATAGGAATCATGAAAAATATTTAATCAATTATAATATTTCCAATTTAAGAAGTAAATACAAAATTATAAGGTGGTCTTATAAGATGATTTTACTAAAGAAGCATACAAAACCATTAACTTAAACCTAATTTTTGAAAAATAATTGATTGTAATATATAGATATTTTAAATTTTTTGTTAAATTACTAAATGACTACTATGAAAATTTGACTCTGTAATAGCTCTATAGTATAATCAAACTTGGACTTAACTAACTTCATTGTTAAATTTTATATATATAATGCAATTAATATCGATTCTATGGGTTTTAAAAAATATGGAATGTATATTTTCAAATTATTGATAACTTATCTTTAGTTCTATGACTTAAACTTCATACTTGTTATTTTTTATTTTATTTTTTAAGGATGTTCCCAAAGTTAATGCTTTTTAAATTGTGCAATTAATGTCAATTCTATGGATTTAAAAAAAATATTGGAATGTCTATTTTCAAATTTTTGATAACTTAAACTTCATATTTGAATGTTATTTTACTATTTTATTAAGGATCTTTTAATCTTTGACTAGCAACCAACCAAAAAATAGAAAAAAGGATGTTTTAGTCTTTTAAACAATTAACTTGCACAAAGATGACAAACTAAAAACGAGGTATAATAACTATCGCAATTAGTCCAATTCGGTTTTATAAACCTTAGATATTAAAATAGGCGCAAGAATAGAAAAAGGATATATGGCCAAATCCTATTTGCTTAAATACATACCCATGTGTGAGCCTCATTTATCTATAGGATGTATATACTCCTTAAGCAAAGAAAATTATTTTTTTTGCCTTAGGAGAACCATATAACTGCTTTATTTAAGCTGTCCTTATGAAATGCTTTGCCCACCATTCAACCAACTAAAACCATGCATATCATGTTGTCCAATAGGAGATATCTCACCTATATCAATTTTTCTTGTTGAAGTTTTAGGTTCAAATCTTATAAGAAATGGTAAGGAATACCTCCTATTGTGTAGTCAAGGATCATTAAGAAATCGTTTGGGCTTCTTTTAAGTTTTTATTTCCTTCTATCACCCTTTTCTAACACATAGTACTTCTATTCACATTCCCTTTTCTTTTTCTTTTTTTATTTAAAGTTTCTAACTATATATTGATTAAAATTAACTACTTTAGATTATCTCTATAGCACTTTCCTAACACATGGTGCCTCTATTAAGTATTGTGCAAAGCTCCAATGGATATCTAATTGTTGTTAAATACAACATGACAAGGGCGAAAACCCTTTCCCCCTCTCTTTTTGGTACTAAGTTCAAGGCTACTTTCGAGTTTCGATTTGTTTTGTTTTCACTTCTATATGTATTTTGGATTTTTTTTTTTTTTGGGGGGGGGGGGGGGGGGTATGTGAAAGGGGACCATGTATCAGCACCACCTATGACATTTTAGCTTGTAATTGGTAGGAGGAAAAAGTAAAAGAATAGAAAGTTGTTTTATGCATTACCTGTGATAAATTGAAAATAGATATTTCAATATCAGATAAAAATTTTTTATCCATTGATTTTTCTTCCTTCCTCACTCTCCTCTACCAGTCACAATGTAAGTGTGACATTCCTATGAATAACTCTATTCATCACTTTTGAATACTAAAATTTGAGAGCTTTGGGTAATGCTTGTCTTTTGGAAAATATTGGAGAAGAATGGATATTTATTATGTAGAACTCTAGGATTGTTTAGGGCTTGCATACTTTGTTACAGCATTACCAAATGAATACAAAGTACTTGATTTGAAGAAAAAGTTATTTACAGTCCTACTAATTTCCAGCCATTATTACTTCTTCAAAAGATCTGCCTAGTGTGACACAGAGAGGCCAAAACAAATCCACTTTCTCACAAGGAATGGTCATGTTCTGTTTTGTTTCACAAAATCAGACGAGAATGCCAAAAACATGGTCTGCAACAAACAACCTGCCCGCAACTACAAGCTTATCACAAATAATGCATGTTCCCTCACCCTACCACATTCAAAATCCCAACAAGATACATTCATACATGCATACTTACGTCTGTATATACAGTACTCATTCATTTCTTCTCTCATTAGAATATTTGACATGGAGAAGAAAATCCCACAGCTCAAGGATGAAGCTTTTCTGCAGCAGTATCCATTTCTCATTGTTCTTGCTTTAGCACTGGGTTTCGTTATAATGGACCCATTGCAGATGGGTCCTGTGGGAGGCCTTGATTTCAGGCCTGTGAGACACGAAGTTGCGCCATACAAGCAAGTGATGGATAATTGGCCTAGGGACAACCTCAGCCGCCTAGGCCTCGGGAATCTGGAGTTTGTGAATGAAGTCTTCGGTCCTGAATCATTGGAGTTTGACGTTTGGGGACGGGGGCCTTACACTGGGTTAGCTGATGGGCGTGTTGTGAGGTGGATGGGCGAAAAGAATGGATGGGAAACGTTCGCAGTCGTAACGCATAATTGGTGAGTTGAATTAATGTGACTTGTATATATATGTGCAAAGTAAAAGTTTAAGAAAAAAAGCACCAAAACATGGATGATATGATATCTTTTAGCAAAGTTGATAATCAAGTTTACTAATTAGTCCACATGCATTAAGATTAAATGTTGCAATGTTCAAAGAAAAGTGGCCACCAACTTGAGCCTTTTTCTCTGAAAATGAGGCATATATGCAATCATTCTTTGCTTCTCAATGCTCTAGATGAGATGGTGCATTCCATGATTTAAAAATTTTATGGTTAATGTAAAAAGGAGGAAATATAAGAAATGGATGATCATTATGTAAAATAGAATGGTACAGCAGATATGCAAAATGAGTATCACTCACAAGAGCCAAGTTGCATCCATTCACACCGATGTTTATGTTTTTTTTATTCTCATTCATCCATGCTGACTATAATGGCGCACTCAAAAAGGTCGGAGAAGCTGTGTGCCAAAGGCGCAGACTCGACCACATCTAAGCAATGGAAGGTGGAGTCACTGTGTGGGCGTCCACTGGGCCTGAGGTTTAACAAAGAGAATGGAGATTTGTACATAGCCGACGCTTATTATGGCCTTCTGGTTGTTGGGCCCGAAGGAGGCATTGCCACTCCTTTAGCTACACATGTGGAAGGGAAGCCAATACTATTTGCAAATGACCTTGACATCCATAACAATGGGTCCATTTTCTTCACAGACACCAGCAAAAGATACAACAGAATGTAAGTTGATCGATATGTGTGTGTGTGTGTGTGTGTGTAATAATTTCTCCTAAAGATCTTGGATGCTTATTTTCTCAGTTCAACATGGAAGCATTTCCTTGATTGTTCCTTGTTCATTTGTTTTTGAATCATGATCTATGTGTCGTTTAATCCTGCAGGAACCATTTTTTCATTCTGTTGGAAGGAGAGGCAACTGGTAGGCTTCTCAGATATGACCCTCATACTACAACAACTCATGTTGTGATGGATGGATTGGTCTTCCCAAATGGAGTACAACTATCCAAGGACCAAACCTTTCTCGTCTTCACCGAGACTACCAATTGCAGGTGCATATCGACTAATTCTCCCTCTATCCCTCTCCCTAAAATGCAACCATTTTTATTTCCTTTTTTATTTCTTTCTTTGGAGTGAATGAAATGACCTTGTACTTTCGTGTCTCAGGCTAAGTAAGTACTGGCTAGAGGGTCCAAGAGCTGGAACAGTGGAACTTGTTGCAGACCTTCCGGGTTTCCCAGACAATGTAAGACTAAATGAGAAAGGCCAGTTCTGGGTAGCAATAGATTGTTGCCGAACTCCCGCGCAGGAAGTTCTTAGTCGCAATCCATGGATGAGGAGCTTCTACTTCCGGTTACCAATTCCAATAAGCTTCTTGGCCAGGGTAATGGGCATGAGGATGTACACAGTCATTTCTCTATTTAGTGAAAGTGGGGAGATATTGGAAGTCCTTGAAGACAAAAAAGGTGTAGTAATGAAGTTGGTTAGTGAAGTCAGAGAGGAAAAGGGGAAGCTGTGGATTGGAACTGTGGCACATAACCATATAGCCACCCTCCCTTATCCATAGTTTAGTCTGTCGCCTTCGATCAGAGTTTCTTGATGGTTGTAATTGTTTGAATATGTCGTTTAAGAATGGGTTTCTGTGTGTATTACTATTTTAAAAGGGCACTTTTATTTGTAGTTTTTTCCCTCTTTCAGGTGATTAATGGATGTTGATTTCTCTTTACTGCTTGCACAATAAGGCCTCTGCATACTGTGATGCAGGAAGCAGCAACAGGGTGGCCTGCTTTATGCAGAAAATGGATATTTTATAATAAGGAGATGGACATTCTTTTATTTACAGAAAAAATTAGAGGGGAGAAGAGTGAATGTATGTAAATACACGTCCAATGCTGCAGATCTTTGAGTCAGGATTTTTTTTTCTTTGGCTGCGTTGGAGGCGATTATGTCTGCGCTACTCCTCGGGAGGCCTCACCTTCAAACTCAAGACCTTCAAAAGTCTCAAACTTTAACTGCTAGCTCCCCATGCAAAATAGGATTCAAACTCTAAGCACTAGTCCTTTAGGATTTGTCTTGAAGGACAACATGCTACTGAACATTAGGGATACAAAATAACAAAACTAGATCCTTTGTTATGAGTCCATGGCATTAAAATAATTTGACATTCCTCTTCCATAAGCCACTCCAAGTGATCAGTAGGAAACAAGCATAGCCTCCTTTTTTTTTCTTCTCCCCCTCCCTCCCCCACCCTTTTCCCTAAGTGGAAACATTCAGCCTTTAGGAAAGAAAAATGAGTGTTGGAAATATTCATTCTTGTGTGGTATGCCTAACATTTCCCTTACATCCGGGGAGACCTTAGATTTAGATTCCTGTAGATTTAAACAAAATATAAAACAAAGATTTTGTCCAAGTCTACACAAATTCAAATATCAAACTATATGCTTCTAAACGCAGCATTAACGTAATGGTGTGTTTCACTAGTGAGCACATAAACTTGAGTTAGCAAGCCTAAAGTTAATTGCGGATCATATGAACACATTCACAAATATCAAATACAAAATTAGTATAAGCAGCAATCAAGCATGAAAAAAAAGTGTATCGCATGAATGGAAAGGAAAGCAATATGGTTATTTCAGCATATATTTGTGATGAACATTCATATGCATAATAGTCTTTAACAATAACATCTCAATCAATGCACAAGTATTTGAACACGAAATTTAGTAAGCTTAAACGATGTGTACAACGTACCTTGGTCATCAAAGCCATGGCAGACGACAGAATATCCTCTTCCCTCTTCCCATCCTCTTGTTTGGCGAGGAACCAAAATATAATTCCTTGCAAATTTTGCCCACCATAAGCCGCCAAAGCATAAGGCTCGCACTAACATAATCTCAATAGTAAAAAAAGCTCAATATAAAATATAGTCATCACTTATCACTATAACCCTTTAATTTTAGTACTCTGAACATTTGACATTCAATTTAATCTAGGTTTTGTAAAATAGACTTTACTCGTTCATAAAATTCTAGTAGTTTGAAGACAATATGTTTTGATGGAAATGGAAAGTAGGCTAAATATATGCATGATGGTAAAGTTCCATTCTCCAAACTTTCATATATTTACATAATGACCCAAAAACATAATTCTTTATTACTATTTACGCGATGAATGCAAAGCGAATGGGAACAAGACATACACTTATAAGATAGAACTATATTCTCAACGGGCATTACTCGAGTTTTATTTACATGTTTCCAAAGTTTTCACTTTATGTAGTTTAAGAAAAAAAAATACATTTTCATTTTTAAAAAATTATAATTTTCATTTACTTTTTAAAAAAAGGTAAATAAAGAATAAAATTCAAATTTTAAAATTTCCTCATTTCAATACACCCGTTGGCTTAGGAAACAAGATGGGATTTGAGATAGAGTATGTGGGCAAGTAAGGTTGCAAACAAACCAAAATGCTCAAAAATGACTTGAGAGCTCAACTCGCTTAGGCTCATTCGTTTCGTAAATGTACGATTTTCAAGTCTAATTTTGGAGACTCTTCTAATAAATATGTTGAACCTAAATATGATCAAACACGCTCCATTCATTTCAACTAGTGAGCAATTTGGTTGTAGGCTTGGTCGAACTTGTCTAATATAATTGGATTAGACTCATTTGTACACTTGTTAAGGTTGAATTATGCTTGATAGATTATATCATATTAGAGGTAACGGCTATTTGAGTGTGAGCTTGTTGGAGCATGTGGCTTATATTGAGTGCAACGCATGCACAGCGAAAGCATGCAGAGGTAAAACAAGGAAGCTGGGTTGTAGGAAGAAACAGTTGAAGGTTTGGTCAATGGTTACATCGATGGTTTAGCCTCGGGAAGAAACCGTCGATATTTCTCCTGAAACCATCGACAGTTTCAGTCTTAGTAAGAAACCGTCGATGGTTTTTTTGGTGTTGTTTTTGAATTTTGAATTGGGAAGATCAATAACTTGGGAACCTAGAGGAAAAACCTCTGAGGATTGGTACATGGGTGTTTGGGGAACTTCCTAATCCTTTGTACGCCTAGGGTTAGCATATAAACAATTTTGTAACCCTGATTTGATGATGATAGTGAATTTTAGCCGCTTGCTCTCGTGAACGTAGGCACATTGTCGAATCGCGTAAACTTTTGTGTCATTGTTTATTTTCTTTCCTTTATTATCTGTGTATGATTGTGTTTTTAGTATTGTTCATCATTGGTTATTGCATTGCACAACTTGAACGGTTTTTCCACTGCGCATTAATTTGCTCAACAAATTAGTATCAAAGCTTTTGGTTACAATGACTGAGATTTCTTCTACAAAGTTCGACATTGTCAAGTTCGACAGATCAGGAAATTTCGGACTTTGGCTGAGAAGGATTAAGGACTTGTTGATGCAGCAGGGTATAGTGAATGCATTATATAGAAAACATGGATAACATGAGATAGAAATAATTGGAAAAAAAGGCTATGGCGACTATCAAGTTTTGTCTAGCTGATGATGTGATGTATCACGTCATGGATAAGGAATCGTCGGCGATAGTTTGGCTGAAACTGGAGAGTCGGTATATGTGTAGTAACAGGGAAAAAAATAATAATAATAATAAATTTTAATTTAAAAATATATATAATAATAATAAAATAATAAAATAAATTAATTAATTAAATTAACAAGTAAAATGAATAGTATGATAAGGAACAAATATATATATATATAAATATTAAAGCATGTATATATATATATATATGTGTGTGTGTGTGTGTGTGTGTGTATATATATATATAAAGTATAAAAGCTTCTTCAAGAAGCTACACTTTAATAAATGTTTACTATTATATATATATATATATATATATATATATATATATATATATATATATATAAAATAACACAAGCTTCTTTAAGAAGCTTTGAAAGTAAAATCCAAATTGAATTGGATTTTTTTGGTGGGTGTGAGTTCATTCTCTCTCTCTCTCTCTCTCTCTCTCTCTCTCTCTCTCTCTCTCTCTCTCTCTCTCTCTCTCTCTCTCTCCTACGACTCTCTCTCTCTTCGATTCCAGGCTAGTTTTACGCCGGATCGACAAACCGAAGCCACCACGACGCTCCTGGCGAAGTTCTCTACAAGTCTGCCAGAGCGGATCGTCAGGAAAATAAAGTTGGATTTTATCCCAAATCCAAGGTAAGGCTTTATATTCAATATTTGGATTTTTGACAGTTGAAGAAAGTGATATACGCGTAAAAATATTGAACTTTAATACTGAAAATTTTCAGTTCCAGGGTGTTGATTGGGAACGTTGGGAATCATCCCTAAGTTGAGGTAAGACTTTTTAAGTCGAATTTGACTTAGTGGTAGTTATAGAAAATGTTGTACGTACGAAAATACTAAATTTTAACTCTGCGAGTTTTCATTTTCAGGGTGTTGAGTTGAGAACCTTATGGATACGGGGAAGATTTTCTTAGGGACTTTTCAGGAATTAGGTAAGGGGATAAACTAAGCTAGTTTTGTTTTGAGAAAATGTATGTATATATATGTAGCATCTGGTTTCAGGAAAAATAAATATATTTATATATATGATTTATATTTGGAAAATACTGTTTAAATGATGATATGTTGAATACGTAGAAAATTTGTTTAGTGTGGCATGAGTATAAATATGTTGTAAAATACTGTTTTTTTTTTGGAATGGGGACAATATGGATTTCTATGATGGAAAATCGACGTACGGGCCGAGATATTTTTATATGTATATGTGATTTGCCGGCGTATGGGCCGTGCTATGTGGATGAGATTTGCCGGCGTACGGGCCGTGCTATGTGATTTGCCAGCGTACGAGCTGTGCTATGTGATTTGCCAGCGTACGGGTTGTGCTATGTGATTTGCCGGCGTACGGGCCGTGCTATGTGGTTTGCCAGCGTACGGGCTGTGCTATGTGATTTGCCGGCGTACGGGCCGATGATTTTTATGATACACGTATATATGTGAAATGATATGATTGATGTGAAAATAAATGATATGAGATATTTATGTATCACGGTTTTAGTATATGTATATGATATCAGAACCTGGTTGACTTGGTCTAGGCTAGCACTTGCACGGTACCGTTGCTATGTGTCCATGGTCCTCGTGATCATGATATCTGTGTTAACGCCGCTGTACGAATTGGTGTGAGATTGGATGGTCGATGTGGTTATTTTCAAGAAGTGTGCTGTTATCGCCCCTGGTGTACGGACCAGTCTGGGTAGACCCATCGGACCTACAGACTAATGTTTGACTTGGCAGTGGTCGGCCAACCATTGTCAGGTCCCGCCTTCAGGCCACACAACCCAGTCATGTGGGGGTAATACATGATAACAGCCAGCTAACCTACCAGGGTTGTTTCTATGTTATTATTATTATGATATGAGATGAGAAATGTTTATGAAAATGCAGTATGTTCTGCCATGTTTTGATATGCATATGTTTTCCCAGATTTGATAAACAGTATTAAATATGTTATGTATGGTATATATAGAACACAGAATACTCATGTTGCCACACACTGGTATTAGTTTATTTCCCTTACTGAGAGGTGTCTCACCCCTAAATCTTATACATTTTTCAGGAGCCCCTGATAGGAGAGCAGGAAAAGCCCCGCTGATCTAGATCAGTTGTTTGCCCTCTTTGGAAGGGTAAGTTTTTGGTAGGGACAGTTAGGTTTTGTGGGGATTGTCCCTAGATTTCATTTTTGAGATGTATATACTGTGAGATAGTAATTGTAGTGACTCTGGTATGTGTTATGCACATTATGATGAGATGTATATGATTTTATACTTTCTGCTGCATAGGCTTCTACTGTATGTTTTGTTATATCCCTGGTGCCCATGGGCCCAGGTGGATTGTGACCTGCTGAGTTGGAATGTATGATGTGATGATAATTTATTTATATAAAAATATATATATATATATATATATGTGAAAAAGGAGCAGGTCGTTACAGTTGGTATCAGAGCCTAGGTTGCTAGGTTCTGTAGACTTTAGAGTGCAGTAGGAACAATACCAGAGTTTAGGAAATGATTTGAGGTTTTGTTCTACAGTCTAGAAGCAGGACTTCCGTGGTAGTTTCTGTGTTTTTCCTGGGGTGACGATTTCAGGAAAACCATAGTAAGCTATTGTCGGGTTGTGTTCCTAGAATGTAGGACTGGGGATTAACAATGAGTTAGAAATGTTGAGATGAGTGGTGAGGATAGGTGGGTAAATTATGAGGATAGGATTACTGAATTGCAACTGCTATTTTCCAAGATGGATCCAGAAGGAAATAGTGCCCATGCGAGTGGCAGTGATGGAGCAGGACCATCAGGTACAGTTAGGACCGACTCTGATGCGGTATTACGTAGCGTGGCTCAGCAGGTTATGGCTAAGATTGCTAGGAGCTCGAGGGAGCAGAGTGGTCCATCTACAGGCCATGGGTGCACTATAGAGAAATTTACAAAGATGAATCCTCCGTCGTTCTCAGGTGGAGTTGATCCTGTAGCCGCTGAGAACTGGATGCAGGAGATTGAGAAAATCTTGGTTGTGCTGCAATGTACTGAGGAACAGAGGATCCTCTTTGCCACCTATAAATTGACAGGAGAGGCTGAGAGGTGGTGGACTGCGGTGAGACTATTAGAGCAGCAGAGGGTGACTCCAATAGCTATGACATGGGACCGGTTTAAAGATCTATTCTTTGACAGATATTTTCCAGCTACTGTGAGGGAGGCTAAGGTAGAAGAGTTCCTGAGTCCGAAGCAGGGACAGTTATCCGTCCAGCAGTATGCAGCACGTTTTATCGAGCTCTCTTGATTTGCCCCATACATTGTTCCTGATGAGGTGAAGAAGGCGAGGCAGTTTGAGAGAGGCTTGAGGCGGAGTATATTTAGGCAGGTGGTGGTGCTGCGGATCCAGGACTTCGCTGAGTTGGTCGACAGGGCGGCCTTGGCAGAGATTGGTGAGCATCTTGATGCGGATAAGCAGGGATAGAGGAAGAGATCTGCATCTACGAGCTACCAGCAAGGTCACAGGCTGGGTCAGTGGAGGAGAGGTAATCATGGTAGAGGGCGGAGACAGGAGATAGGAGGACGCCAGGTGCAGACAGGACAGGGTCCTCCAGTTTGTCAGACTTGTGGTAGGAGGCACTGGGGAGAGTGTTGAGCTGGTGGTGTAGTGTGCTACCGCTACGGTAGATCGGGACATATAGTGCGAGATTGTCCTACCCCTCCAGATGCAGCTCCAGTGTGCTATCGTTGTGGTAGATCGGGGCACATGGTACGAGACTGCCCTACTCCACCAAATGCAGTTCCAGCTCCTAGGCTATACCGGGGAGGTTATCAGGAACCACGGGGGGGCCAGCAGAGGAATACGGCTCCAGCCAGGGTGTTTACTCTGACGCCGGGTGAGGCTGAGGCGTCAGGTGACGTGGTGACAGGTATGGTCATTATGCTTTCTTTTAAAGTTATTGCATTATTTGATTCAGGAGCTACACACTCGTTTGTGTCCTTGGGGTGTATTAAATTATGTGAGGCTGAAACACAATCATTAGATGTTGAACTGTTGGTATCTACACCGACTGGGTCGGTAATGAGGTGTGGTAGGGTACTCCGCAACTGCCCAGTAGAGATTCAAGGGAAAACATTGTCTGTTGATTTGATGGTGTTAGACATGCATGGGTTTGACGTTATATTTGGCATGGATTGGCTAGCGGCTAATTTTGCCAGCATAGATTGTTGTGCACGAGAGGTGATATTTAGACCCCCGGGGGAAGCAAAATTCAAGTTTGTAGGGTCGCATATACAATCCTCGCCTCAGCTAGTTTCAGCTATTCAGGCCAGGAGACTACTGCTGAGTGGTTGTCAAGGGTTTGTGGCGGTTGTGAAAGAGATGTCAAAGAATGAGTCGAAACTTGCTAGCACGCTTGTAGTGAAGGAGTTTGTGGATGTTTTTCCAGATGAGTTTCCAAGCTTGCCACCCGACCGTGAGGTGGATTTCTCTATTGATCTACCTCCCGGTACAGCGCCGATTTCTAAAGTACCTTATCGAATGGCGCCAGTGGAGTTAGCAGAATTGAAGAATCAGTTGCAAGATCTGCTAGATAAAGGCTTCATACGGTCCAGTGTATCTCCGTGGGGAGCTCCAATTTTATTTGTGAAAAAGAAAGACGGGACTATGAGGATGTGTATAGACTATAGGGAGATAAATAAAGTGACAATCAAGAATAGGTATCCTCTACCCCGTATCGATGATTTGTTTGACCAGCTCCAGGGTACACGGGTGTATTCGAAGATTGACCTCAGATCTGGCTACCATCAGGTGAAGGTGAAAGCAGAAGATGTCTCAAAGACGGCCTTCAGGACTAGGTATGGGCATTACGAGTTTCTAGTGATGCCGTTTGGTTTGACGAATGCTCCTGCGGTATTTATGGACTTGATGAATAGAGTCTTCCACCAATACCTGGACCAGTTTGTTGTTATTTTTATTGATGATGTACTGCTCTATTCTATGAACTATGAGGAGCATGAGACGCACTTGAGGCAGGTTTTGCAGACACTTCGGGAAAAGAAGTTGTACGCCAAGTTCAGTAAATGTGAATTTTGGCTAGAGAAGGTCGTGTTCTTGGGGCATGTTGTATCTGGAGGCGGTATTTCTGTGGATCCTAGCAAGATTGAGGCTGTAGTGAATTGGGCTAGACCGAGAAATGTCCAGGAGATCAGGAGTTTCTTGGGACTAGCAGGCTATTACCGTCGTTTTGTTGAGGGATTCTCAGCTTTGTCAGGGCCCTTGACAGGATTGACGAGGAAGAATGTTAGATTTGAGTGGGACGATAGTTGTGAGCAGAGTTTTCAGGAGCTGAAGCAGAGCTTAAGATGTTACAATATGTCCAAGTCATTGATGAACAAGTTGTATCTTAAGCAAAAACTGTATGAGCTTAAGATGTTAGAGGGTTCGGATATGAATCAATACATCAACGTATTTAATAAGATTATCAATGATCTGAAGCGGGTTGATGTGAAGTTCGAAGATGAAGACAAGGCGTTGATGCTGTTGAATTCCCTACCTACGTCTCCTATGTATGATAACTTGGTTATAACTATGAAATTGGGAAAAGAAACTATGGAATTGGAGGATATCACGAGTTCTCTTTTGAGTTTTCATCAGAGGAAGGAGGCCAATGATGAGAATTCACAAGGTGAAGGGATTGTGGTGAAGGGTAATCACGAAAGTGGGAGAAGCAAGTTTTGAAACGGACTAAGTAACAATAAGGCTCAGTCCAATTCCAAAAAGAAGAAAGATGCACAGTGTTTTAAGTGCGGGAAATAAGGACACATAAAATCGGATTGTCTAGATATGAAGAAGGGGAATCCAAAAAATAAAGAGGGTTCATCAAAATCGGCGAATGTAGTGGAAGAAGGAGACTTAAAGAGCAGTGATGGTGATATGCTTCCAATTTTATCGGGTTTAGATCGTCTCATGGATTCTTGGATCTTAGATTTGGCATGCTCCTATCACATGACACCAAACAAAGAGTGGTTCGCCACTTATAGGTTGGTAAATCCCTGGTTCTATTCTGATGGAAAATGATGTTTCATGCAAAATTGTCGGAATAGGGAGGATCAAAATGTTTTATGGTGTTGTGAGAACATTATGTGATGTTAGGCATATACCGGAGTTAATGAAGAATTTGATTTCATTTGACACTTTAAACTATAATAGGTTAAGTTACAAGTCTGCAAATGGGGTAATGAAGGTGAGTAAGGGCGTTCTAACCGTGATGAAGAGGCAGAAATTACTAGGGAATATCTATACACTGCTAGGTACCATAGTTATAGGTGGAGCTGCAGTTGCAGAGTCTGAGTCAGATAGTACTATCTTGTGACGTATGCGGTTGGGGCATATGAGTGAGCATAGGATGATGGAGCTTCATAAGAGAAATATTTTGAAGGGTTTCAAAACATGCAAGCTGAATTTATGCAGGTATTGTGTGCTTGGGAAATAGAATAGGGTGCAATTCATGACAGCCACAAACAAATCAAAGGAAATTCTTAACTACATTCATTTAGATGTCTAGGGGCTGGTAAGGGTAGCATCACGAGGAGGACATATGTACTTTGTGAGTTTCATTTATGATTACTCACGAAAAGTCTGGCTGTACTTCATGCGGCACAAGTTAGTGACATTTTCCAAGTTCAAATTGTGGAAAACTAGACCGGGAGAAAGATTAAATGCCTATAGTCAAACAATGGAACTGAGTACACTAATTCAAGATTCAAGGAGTTATGCAAGCAGTATGGCATTAGGATACATTTCATAGTACACAAGACACCACAACAAAATGGTGCGGCGGAAAGGATGAACCGAACTATAGTTGAAAGAGTTCGGTGTCTCAGGTTGAATGCAAGGCTTGCAAAGAACTTTTGGACGGAGGCAATAAATATGACATGTTTCTTAATTAATAGATTACCAAGGGCATTACTGGATAGGAAAGTTGCAGAGGACGTGTGGACAGGTAGCACGATAGACTACTATGATTTGAGAGTGTTTGGATGTCCAGCCTATGTGCATGTTTCTAGTGAGGAGAGATCAAAACTTGATGCAAAGTCTAGACAGTGAATATTTTTGGGGTATTAGAAAGGGGTGAAAGGGTTCAAGCTGTGAGATCCAAAGGATGACAAGGTGGTGATAAATAGAGACGTGGTTTTGGATGAGAAAACCATGTTACGGCGTACTCAGTAAGAATAAAAAGAGAAACAGGTGCAAGAAAACAGCAGCAAAAATGAGCATGTGGTGAAGGTGGAGATAAAGGCTCATTACAAAGATGATAATGTTCAAAATGCAAGGAGTTCGATAGACCCAGACCCACAATCGGGCCAACCCCCAAGTATCGCTATAGACAGACCCAGACGCACTATTAGGCCAACCCCTAGGTATAGATTTGATGATTTGGTTTCTTATGCACTTATTACTAGTAGCAAGGATCCTACAAAAGGCGGTGCACAGCCAAGAGAAAAGTAGATGGATAGGTGGTATGGTGGAGGAAATGGAGTCTTTGCATAAAAACCAGAAGTGGGAGTTGGTGGATCTTCTAGAGGGAAAGAGAGCGATATGTTGCAAATGGCTGTATAGGAAGAAAGAAGGGGTATCAGAAAAAGAATGAGAAAAGTTCAAGGTTCGATTAGTAGCAAAGGGTTACTTACAAAAGGAAAGGGGGTTGATTATGATGAGATCTTATCCCCTAAGGTCAGACACACTTCCATTAGGGCAGTGTTGGGATTTGTTGCGCATTTCGACATGCATTTGGAGCAGATGGACGTAAAGACAACATTTTTCCATGGCAATTTGGAGGAGCTGATTTACATGGTACAACCAAAAGGGTTCAGTTAGCCTTGGACAGGAGCACTTGGTCTATAAATTGAGGAAATCATTATACAGGTTGAAGCAATCTTTAAGGCAGTGGTACAAACAATTTGACTCCTACATGATCCAGATTGGCTACATTAGATGTGAGTATGATTAATGTGTTTATGTGAAGAGTCTGAATGATATTTCACTTATTTTTCTATTGATTTATATGAATGACGTGCTGATTGTTGCGAGAAGTATGACTCGGGTCAATCAGTTGAAAACTCTATTGAGTAAAGAATTTGACATGAAGGATTTGGGTGCGACCAAGAATATTCTTGGGATGGAGATTCGTAGAGACAAAGCTTCAATGAGATTGTGGTTATCTTAGGGTAGTTATGTTGAGAGGGTGTTTGAGAGGTTTAGCATGAATAATGCAAAATCGGTGAGTACATCGTTGGCAAATCACTTTAGATTGTATATTGTCCAGTTCCCAAAGACAAATGATGGTGTTCATGACATGTCAAAGGTCTCATATGCAAGTGCAATGGGGTGCATGATGTATGCTATGGTATGTACAAGACCAAATCTGGCATAAGCTGTCAGTGTGGTGAACAAGTTTCTTTCAAATCTGGGTTGATAGCATTGAGATGCAGTCAAGTTGATTTTCAAATACTTGAGGGGTACTATAGACTATGACATCATGTTTAAAAGGCAACAGAGTGATCCTTTAGTTGTGGGATATGTGGATGCAGACTATGCAGGGGACTTGGATGACGGGAGGTTCACCACAAGGAATGTGTTCACTCTTGTGGGAGGGCCTGCTTATTGGAGGTTCATGGTTTAGTCTCTAGTTACACTATGTACAACTGAGTCAGAGTATATGACGATGGCCGCAACTGCTAAGGAAGCGTTGTGGCTTACATGATTGGTCAAGAAGCTGGGGTATTCAGTAAGGTGGAGTTCAGTTGTATTGTCATAGTCAGAGTGCCATCTATTTGGTGAAGAACCAGGTGTATCGTGCAATGACCAAGCACATAGATGTGCGGTTTCATAAGATCAGGGAATTGGTTGCTTTTAGTGAACTACTGCTTGAGAAAGTTCACACGTTTGAGAATGCAGCATATATGTTGAGAAAGTTTGTTACCACAAACAAGTTCAAGCATTGCTTGGACTTGATCAACGTCTCCAGTTGCTAGATGGGAGACGTCCCAACCTATTATCCTAGGTGAAGTTGCGAGTTATGCTTTCATATTTCTCCTAAGGAGTGAATATTCGCCAAGGTGGAGATTGTTAGAGTATGTGACTCATATTTAGTGGAACACATGCACAGGGAAAACATATTGAGGAAAAACAACGAAGTTGGGCTGCAGGAAGAAACAATCGACGGTTACATCGACAGTTTAGCCTTTGGAAGAAATTATTGATGTTTTTCCTGAAACTATCGATGGTTTCAATCTCAGTAAGAAGTTGTCGACAGTTTTAGCAATCCATCAATGGTTTTGTTTGACACTATTTTTGAATTTTGAATTAGGAAGATCAGAAGTTGGGGATTCGGAGGCAAAACCTCCGGAATTGGTATACGGGTATTTAGGGAACTTTCTAATTCTTTGTATGTGTAGGGTTATCATATAAACAATGTTGTAACTCTGGTTTGTTGATGATAGTGAATTTTAGCCGCTTGTTCCCATGGACGTAGGCACATTGCCGAACCACGTAAACTCTTGTGCCAATTGTTTATTTGCTTTCCTTTATTATCCGCGTGTGATTGTGTTTTTCTTTTTGTTCATGGTTGGTTGTTACATTGCACAATCTAAGCGGTTTTTTCGCTACACATTGATTTGCACAACAGAGCTTGTTTAACTCAAATTTCGTAACATAAATTTAGTAAAGAGGTAAAAGTGAGCACCAATATGCTAGTTTGATGGAGGTAAGAAAATATTAAGATAGTATTTCATGTCTTATTAAATAGAGTGCTAAGAATTTGTTTGGACAAAAAATTTTGCTTGCAGAAAGGAAAGGTAAGGGAAAGAAACAGAAACTAATTTTCCTTTATATTTTCTTTACATGTTAAATTTTATCAAATATAAAAATTTATTTTAATATGACTAATAATTATTAAAAACTAAATATTAGTAGTCAGTAAAAATAAATTTTTCATTATAAATTTGATATGTTTTGTATTTTATTTATCTCTTTTCTTAATTAAATATGAAAATATGGATTCTTTACTCTCTCTCTCTCTCTCTCTCTCTCTCTCTATATATATATATATATATATATTTTAATACTTTTTAAATTCTAAAAAGAGACTAAGTGTATCTTATTTTTCAGGTATAAAAAAAAACAAATCGTTCAGTAGTATTAAGGGCCATCAATTCGGTCATTTTATAAATGATAAACGTTCACTTTGGATTGGATTTGCTTACAAATTTAATAAATAAGTTTGAGCTCGACTCCAATCAGATTTCTCTGCCTCATGGGCAAGGTGTCAACGCCACGAAATTCCACGTTGTATGGAATCGATGGGCGTCGTCGTTTCTGTTGCTCCATTGAGTGTACGACTCTACAGTGGAAAGTGGGAACAGCTTCAAG
This sequence comes from Malania oleifera, assembly GCF_029873635.1. Classification (NCBI taxonomy): domain Eukaryota; kingdom Viridiplantae; phylum Streptophyta; class Magnoliopsida; order Santalales; family Ximeniaceae; genus Malania; species Malania oleifera. Next base: position 124,769,348 of record NC_080419.1, on the reverse strand, counting down.
TTGATCAAACAAAATAATCATCTCTCGCAGAGACTCGGTCTCACTCAATGATGCTGGGATTTATCTCACTTTCCTCCAAATGCACCCGTCTCAGGAACTTCACCTCAAAACGATCACCCCATTCAATCCTCTACATTTCCCCATTACCCTTTTCCTACTACTCATTTCTTTACAATTCAACCAATTCATCTCCGCATCAACCCCAGATCACTTCTCCTATTTCTTCGACTCTTTTTAGTTTATCCGACTCTTGTCCAAAACACTCCAACTCCAATCCGACTCGAACCGCTAACGGGTCTTCGTTTTTTCGCTTTCCCGATTTTCATGAAAGGTTTTCGGGGTCCAAAATTACTGCATACCGGTTTCTCTCATCTGGGTATTCGCCAAATCGCACCATTGTTGGGAATTTCAAACGATTTGGCTCTGGTTTTGTCAGGAATTTTAGTAGTGAATCGGATAGAGAGTCCATAAACTATGACGTTGTTATTGTGGGAGCGGGACCCGCGGGATTATCGGCAGCTATTCGGCTGAAGCAGATGTGTCGCGAAAGAGATGTTGATTTATCCGTGTGTGTCGTCGAAAAAGGTGCTGAAGTGGGTAGGTTTGCAATGCTCCTCTGATGGATTTTGATTTCATATATATTTTTTGTAATGCTTAGAAGTCACCAAATTAAGTCCTTTTTTAGGACTAGAACTCAACAACTCGCTCATGTAATATAGTTATTGGCGATATTTGTTATACTAATTTCTGTTTTGGGTTTTTTTTGTGCTTAATTGTATTGTTGTGTTTATTTATTTATTTATTAATTTCCGTTTTGGGTTGACTTCTGGCCTCTGCTTTGTGTATTCTTCTTTCTCTTTATAAAATGCTTCTTCTCCTGTTAAAAAAATAGTGTGCTGTCAGTCTGTCACAATGAATGATTCTATGGAGATTTACATGGGTTTGGAACAACCTCGAGAGGGTTTGTTGATTAAATGTGTGGTCCTTGAGGAGAAGTTTTTGTATGCCGTCTGCCAAGCACAGAATGCCATATAATACATTTTTACTTGTGAACGAGGAAGCAGGTCGACCTTGTGATTCCTACAGCCACAATGTGAAAAACTCATCACAGGATGTTATTTTGATTAGTTGGTGGCATGAAGGATGTGGGCCATGTGGCACCACTCCTTGATGTGTCTGTACCACTGGAACCTCTATTTAGGAAATTGGATAAATGTTATGTATGTACTGTTTTAGCGATTATGGTAACCTACCTATTGTAATAAGATTTCTTACCTTTGAATTCCAACTTTTGTGTTCAACCGCTAAGACCTGTAGCTCCTATATACTTCCTTGGAAATTATCTTGTAAAAGGAAAAAATTATGGAAAATTTTGGAATATTTGTATCTGAAATGTCGATGTTGGTTTGATTAACCAGTAACACTAGATAGGAGGACAATTATGTGTGGAGGCAACTTAGCTATATATTGCAAAGAGGGAGAGTTTAAAGAGATAAAGTTGGGGAGGCTGTGAATGTTGGTTTTGCTATGTTCATTCTTGTCTCATGGTTTCTTGTTTTGGGTATGTAAGGGCACAACACAAGTGCATATGATACCATCAGGTGATTCAAAAGATGGCAATAAAGAGTGTATCAAAATCTCTTTTGTTTTGGAGTTTATATAGAGAAAAAACAATTATGAGATGTTGATATCACTTGTGTTGTAGAAGCACACCGTTAAGCTGCTCAATTCTAGAGATACATGCAGTAGCAGCAGCAATGGTGATAACAGAACTGCAGCAAAGGTACTCAATTCTAGAGATACATGCAGCAGCAGCAGCAATGGTGATAACAGAACAGCAGCAATGGTACTGCCCAGGGGGAGATAGGAGAAATAGAGGAGAGGTGAGGGGAAGAAGGAAGAGGAAGAGAAAGAGAGCAAGAAGTAGATACAATGGGGGGAAACGCACACTCATCTCTCAATTACAAGAAGTTGAGAAGAAATTTCACATAAACCCCTTAAGATACATGGAATTACAAATAAAGCACAAACAATCCCCAAACCACACATAAGCCTACTACAAATAAACTGAACACATATTGGTTTAGGACCCAACAGTCGCTTGACCCTATTCATTGAATCTGTCTCCAAATTGCACCAAAGTGACCTAGGCAATTACCTACTTTCCATCCTACATCATATTCCCCCTTCTTTTTTTTTTTTTTGGTTTTTTTAATGAACAAGGAATTATGTTAGAAGAGAAAATAATATACCACAAGAAAAAAAAGTTGAATGAGAAATCCTCCTTCCACAAAAAGAAAACAAGCTACAAGATCATAAAAAAAATGAAAACAACCCAATGAAGCAAAGCCAACCATTTCCACTGTAAGTCTTCTAGAGAAATGTGCCAAAGAATCCACTTGCGGACTCCCACTGCAAAGCATGATAAACCACTCTACTCCAAGCAAATTGTTAGTAGTAGACACACTGCATGTTATTGTGTGCACCGCCACAAGGCTTTCTTGTTCTTCCCTTGCCAAACCCTTTAAACATTAGTACGAGAAGCCTTCAATGTGGAGGCAAACCCAGTTTTCGCTGAAAATGCCAAATAATTAATTCCAGATGGCCACAGTGAAGGGGCAGTGGAGAAACAAACATGAGCAAGTGACCCCACTCCTCAAACAAAGGACACAAACATCTAGAGATAGGGCATTAGTAGGTGTTCTCTTCTGAAGCAAGTCATTGGTGTTGATTTTCTCAAGTATCACAGTCCAAATAAAAGCTTTTATTTTTTAGGGAACTTTAGCTTTCCAAATTACAAGGTAAAGGAGCTGCATTAGGATAATGGGCTAGATAGGAAAAATGGAAAAGAAAGACTTACTAGAGAATTTCCTAGAAGGATCAAGCTCCAAACCATTTTATCACTTCCCAAATAAACATGAAAAGAGTTGAGCAAGTTGGTCAAGAGAGCCTACTCATTAATCTCTCTCTCATTTGGATTTTTTCCAAAATGGAAATCCCAAGAAGCCCCTCCTCCTGCCAATTGCCAAAGGAGAAAAGCAGAAATTAGGGTTTGATGAAGATTTGATAATTGTTAGATTATTGCTTCACCTAAAAGCATAAGCTATTCAATTGTGGGCCAACAATGTATATCAAGCTTTAAAACACCCATGCACATGCAGCCTGATAGCACGTGGAGAGATAAACAAATGATAACACCCGTTACAGGGAATGCAATACATTTTTAAACGCCATAAAATAAATTCGGGCAACAAGACTAGAACCTAGGACCCTTGATAACCAACTTTGATACCATGTTAGATTATCACTTCACCTAAAAGCTTAACCTACTAGCCTGTGGGCCAACAATGTATATTAAGCTTTAACAATAATCAAAAGACTAAAGGATATGCAAGAGCTAGAGGCACCTCCCCACCCAAAAGCCCAAAAACAAATTCTCTCCCCATTACCCATCTTATATTGGGCTTTAGGAAGAAAATGATGATATATCTAAGAGACAAACTTCCTAGGACTAGAATAAGTAAAATTAACTCCCACTTTAGCATCTTCCCCATTTTGTAGCAGATCAAATTTGTTGTGAATTATGTTATGCTAAAGAGAATTAGTCCTAATTGAAAACACCATAACCATCTCCTCACCAAAGAGATGTCTTTGAACACAAAATTACCTAGACCCAAGCTTCTGCCCTCTCCCAATCAACAAACACATACTTTTGGATCTAGTCTCAGTCTTCCAACCTATAAGATGGTCTTTGCTCGACTTACCATCACTTGACCACAAAAAATTCCACATTAAATTTCAAGCCTTTGCACCACTCTGGGCGAAGGACAGATAAGCGTGGATTTGTATTGCAATCCCCTAAAGTGATGAATGCTCCTTCCACCCATTTGATCTCTTAGCTACTCTTTTAGTAGCTATTTCCTCTGTTCTTCTTTGCTATCAGAGAAAAAATGGGAGTAGGAAGTAAGAAAGATCAGTTTTGTCCTTGCATATCAAGTTTTAAAGAAACACAATATTAGAGATTAAAAGGTGAAAGTGCACTCACACTTGTTGACCAATGGACAAATAAATTGAAGTGAGCTATATTGGATCAACATATGATGATGCTGCGTTTCTTGCAGTTTTTTTTTATGTGTGTGGGCATAGTTGACTAATGTTTAAGTCACAAACTCAGAATCTTGTGTAAGACCCACTTCAAAAAATTGAGATCTAACGTGCCATGTGTTCATTCTTAGTCGATGATGTTCAAAGAAACGGTGGCAAGGATTGTTTGGGCACCATGGGAAGCTAACTCCAAGCTTAGGTAGTAATTGTAGAAGTTACCGTTCACAACACATTGTAGTTGTTTTTGTGGTTCATATTATATATTATTTTCATAGCTACTCCTATAGTCAGGGCTAGTGATATTACTTGTGTATCTCTATTTTGTTTTGGCCACAATATGAACATACAACTAATATTAGATGCAGCCAAGGGTTGAGATCAGTCATTAATAGGATCTTTTTAGGCTTTATTCTATTATTATTTGAATATATGAAAGCTTTGCAAGTGGCGTTTTCCTGGTCTAATGCTGCGAAGAGGTTTTTCCCTTCTTGCCTTTAGTTTAGTTAACCTCAAAGCTTGAGCTATAGATTATAGACCAACAATTTATATCAAGCCTTAACACTTCTCCACACATGCTGCCTAGTTGGTGGTTGCACTTGGAGAGGTTAATGGGCAATGAATAGCCCCTGTAGTGGAAATGATGATACTTATATTAGGATAATTTAGCATATGGAAGTAACATGGACAACAAGAATTGGACCCATGACTTTCTGGAAACTAGCTTTGGTGCCGTGTTGAGTCACCACGGAATCCAAAAGTTTGGGCTATTAGATTATAGGCCAATGATGTGCATCAGGCCTGAACACTTTTTGAGAAACATAGGCTTCAATGGAGTTAAGATGTCATTTTTCCTGCCTTTGAATCTTTTAATGCTTGTGTTGGACCTGCTTTTTAGTAATACAAGAAATTTCATTAATGAAAGAAAGAGCAGTTCCAACTGTTAATGGTTATTTTGGTCATTTAGCATTATTAGCATGTGCTAGAGTTATGCTTGTAATTGTGAGTAAGGGTATTATGGTCATTGGCATGTACTTGACATATATTATAAGTAAAGGGAGAGATCTATTATTGAGACTAGGTTTTTCATTTTACCCTATTATTCAACATGGTAGTAAATCAAGATCCGACCTAAATCCTAAGTTCATACCAAAACCAAACCCTAACCCCAAATCTACTGCTGTAGAAGGATAATCTGAGAGGTCCCAATAGCTAAGTCCAGGAGCTGCCAGAAAAACACTATAGTTGTCGGAGAATCCTAGATGTTGCTGCCCTTTCAAATACTCAAAGAAACCGATCTTTTTGGCAAAAATAACCGCATAGCTACCTACAGAAATTGTTGATCTGCTGCTCTCTGAAAATTCACAGCTGGAGAGCGTTGCATGTGCTGCCAGATGCCAGCCGGAAGCTGGCAGCTCAAACTCCACCCTCTAGTGTGTGAGAGTGTTTTGAGCAAGAAATCTGCTACCATTTTTTCTAGAATGTTCAAATACCTCCATACATCATAATATCAAGTTGTTTGACATGTATTTTGTTTTTAAAAAATTTAACTTTTCAATTTTTTTACTTGGAGCACTTTGTTAATGGTTGTTTGGTTCTGTTAGAGGGGCTGTTTATAAGCTTCTTGGTGCTGTGGCAGCCTTATAGTCATGACTCAGTCGAGGTGGGTCACCTTGTTCGTGGTTGTTCCGGTAGTTTGGTATTGTCAAGGCTGTGTGTTGGTTTCTTAGGGCTGTGGCAGCCTTATGTTGGGTTTATTTGTGACTTGTGCCTGGTGGGTCACCTTGTTCGTGGTTGTTCTAGCTATTGATCATGTCATCACTGATCTGTGTTTGTGAGTGTAGGGATAGAGTTGCCAAATCCCTAACATATGTTTCCCTCGTCTGTCACTTGTTTGAGTGACCATGTACTGTAACTGTCTTGGGGGAGGACTATTCAAGGTTTTTGTTGTATCAAGCATCCTAACGAGCATATCATCACATTGCATCTTTTGCTCAAAAATGTAATCTTATAGTATGTATATCTTCTGGCATCTCTTCGACTAATCCTTGGGTTGATGAGTCCACTATTACAGTTAAGGGGATAGGAACAGTACATCCTACTCCCTCCACATCTCTTTCTTTTGTTTTTCATATTCCTAAATCCCTTTTCAATCTTATATCAATTAGTAAGCTTACAAAGTCACTAAATTGATTTGTAACCTTCTTTCCTAGATTTGTGGTTATTTAGGATCTGAAGACGAGGAAGGCGATTGACATAGGATGTGAGGCTTGTCAACTTTACTACTTTTGAGTCGTTCCCTCCTCCCATTTGCCTACACGACCGCTTCTACACCACTTCAAATCCATTGTCGCCTTTATTATCCATCCTTGGACAAGTTGAAATAGTTAATTCTTACCTTGAGTTTAGTGTCTAATCTTGAGTGTGAGTCTTGTCAACTGGGAAAACATCATTGTGTTCCCTTTGCTTCTTGACCCAACAAATTGGGCAGTGAGTCCTTTTAGCTAGTCCATTATGATATTTGGGGTCCTAGTCATGTCTTGTGAGCCAATCTTGTTCAGGAGATTATGCTTGCCTGTGACTGCTTGTTTTGTGTGCATGGGATAGACTACCATCATGTAAATAATATTATAGGCTTTATGCTTTGAGTTTGTGTAAGCTTTACTGCAGAATGGGAGTATGACTCCTCGAACAAGTTGATGTTTCCTAGTGTCAGAGATAAAATAGTAAATAAAGCTCCTTAGAGGAGGGTGAGTGTTCATCAGTCCTGTAAAACTCACTAGCATTTGTTAACTGTGTTTAGCCTACTTGCCTCCTTCATTAAACACATGTTTCTTACGAAGGTGTTTGTTAATGAATTATGTTGTTTCAATGTTTACCACTTTCTTTCATGAATTGCTTATTGCTTCGGCTTGTTTTACATTCAACTACTGTGAATGTGTTCTGTTGATAAATTGTGGTAATCTTTAGATGACTAGTTAAGTAAAAGTGCTTAAGCTAGCGCCGCACAACTCTTCACAAGGTGTGAAGTATTTGGCCTGTGACAATTGGTATCAAAGATTGGGTAATTTCTACGTGAATTCATTTGCCTTTGTTGTGGGATTGTGTTAAGCATTGGTAAGAGACCATGCCAATCAATATTGAGAGAATTGAAGTGCTAAAGGTGTAGGTTGATGCATCCAGCAATGTGGTCATGGAGATGGTCAAACTTGCTGAACATGTTGATGCTTTGAAGGGATCACAAAAACATCAATAGAATTTTATGGCGGAAATGTTAGAGGACCTCCACCATACTATAGAAAATTTGGAGGCTCAGATGGTGGATCTAACTGTAAAGATGAACTCGATGGTTCTTGCTATGGGAAACTTCAATTCTACGGATTATAGAAAAACAAGGGTGCCAAAACTCAAAACGTTTGAGGTAGGCTATGATACTAAGGAGTTGGAGAACTTATTAGACATGGAGCAGTACTTTCGTGTGATGAGGACCAACTTAAAATAGGTGAAAGTGACCATTGCAACAATACGTGGTTGGTGAAGCTAAGCTATGGTGGTGTACCAAGTGCTATGAAATTAAGAATGGACGCTATGTAGTTGATTGTTGGGTAGAATTGAAGAGAGAGCCCAAGGCCCAATTCTTTATTGAGAATGTTGAGTACTATTCTCGACGTCAACTAAGAGATCTTAAGCACAATGGGTCAATTAGGGAGTGTGTGAAACATTTTTCTTCTTTGATGTTGGATATTCGGGACATGTCAGAGAAAGACAAGCTATTATATTTTCTTGAGGGGTTGAAGCCATGAGCAAGGACAAAACTTTAGCAACAAAGAGTTCAAGGCTTGCCTACCTTATAGCTACCACAAAACACTTGATTGACTACGGTGGAGAGAGTTTCACAGTGTCTAAAGAGAGTGGCAGAGTTGGAAAGGACAAAAAGTCTTTCTAGTAGGGTAAACCCAAAAGTCGGGGAGTTGACACTAAGGCATCAATTTTCAAAGAAGCTTTGTTGCCTCGATCATTCAACACACCCAAAGGGTAAGATGATGTGTTTCTTATGTTGAGGTCGTCATCGAGTTGCCAAGTGCCTGGAAAAGTCATCATTCAATGCCTTATGAGCTTCCATTGTGGAGTGGTTACTGCAAGTGGATGAAGAAGAGGAGTAAACCCCGAGGATGGGTGCAATGCGGTTATTGAATTCTTTGGAGAGGTAGATGAAAGAGACAAGGGTTACCTAATCTAAAGGGTTAATGTTTGTGGATCTATGAATCGATGGGAAGAGCACTTGTGCTATAATTGATATTGGGGATACTTGTAATTTTGTTTCACAACATAAGCATAGAGACTCAACTTATCCTTAGAGAAGGATTCAGGATGCATGAAAGTGGTTAATTTTGCAGCTTAACCTAGTTTGGGAGTCGCCAAGCGAGTGACTGTGAAACTTGGACAGTGGGTAGGACATGCGAATTTCACAGCTGTGCCATTGGATGATTTCCAAGTGATTCTTAGAATAGAATTTTTGAAGGAGACTAAGGTGGTGCCAATGTCGTTTGGCAGTTCCCTATGTTTGATTGGAGACTAACCTTGCATGGTGCAAGCTGTTGTGAAGAAAGTAAACAATGAGAAGTTCCTTTTTACCATGCAACTCAAGAAAGGATTGAGGAGGGGGTGAACAAACATATTTTGCTACGTTGGTGGTAGATGAAGAAGTAGGCTAATAGTGGGTGCCTATTGCCATCAAAGCTGTTTTGGATGAGTATAAAGCTGTGATGCTAGACAAGTTACCTCACAACTTGCCTTCATGATGGGGTGTGGAGCAAAATGAGTTGTTACTAGGGCCGTTTGCAAAAGGGTCATATCGGATGGCGCCTCCAAAATTAGCAGAGTTAAGGAACAACTTGATGAGTTATTGGGATATATGCGTCCTTCCAAAGCATTGCTCAAAGCACCAGTGTTATTTAGAGGAAACATGATGGGAGCATGCATATGTGTGTGGACTACTGCGTGCTCAATAAGGTGATTGTGCACAAAAAGTACTCTATTCCATTGATTGTTGATTTGTTTGGTTAGCCAAATCATTCAAAGTACTTCACCAAACTTGACTTGAGGTCAAACTACTATTAGGTGAGGATAGCTGATGGGGATGTATCAAAGACAACTCGTGTGACATGGTATGGGGCATATGAGTTTTTGGTGATGCCATTTGGGTTAATGAATGCGCCAGCGACATTTTACACCTTGATGAACCAGATATTTCATGTGTAACTCGACAAGTTTGTTGCGGTATACTTGGATGACATTTTTGTCTATAGTTCCACTCTAAAGGAACATAATGAGCATTTACGGATGGTGTTCAACAAGTTGAAGGAGAACTGTCTGTATGTGAAGAAAGATAAGTGTTTTTTTTTCTTATCGAAATATAAAATTCCTTGATTATGTAATCGAGCAAGGTCATATCCAGATGGATATGGAGAAGGTGAGAGTTATTCAAGACCGGAAGATCCCAACAATAGCGAAAGAGCTGCGTTTTTTTCTTGGACTTGACAACTACTATCGAAAGTTCGTGGAGGGATATTCGAGTAGAATTGCTCCTTTGACAGAACAAGGATGGAACATAGGATTCCAGCAACGGAGTACGGACCACATCTAGGAGATGACGATTTTTCTGTTCGGCTACTCCATTATGTTGGGGAGTAGCAGGACATGAATGTTGATGAATAATGCCTTTAGAAGCCAAAAATGCTTGAAACTCAGTAGACACATATTCACCACCAAAATATGTATGTAATGTCTTAATAGAAGCAGAAAATTGATTGTCAACATACGCTAAAAACTTAGTGAAAGTACAAAAAAACCTCAGATTTACTATGATCATCAATGAAGTCACATAGTAGTAAAATTTTTCATGTGAACTAACCGGGGAAGGTCCCCAAACATCACTATAGATAAGCTCAAAACACTGAGAAGCTCTACTAGCATGCAAAGGGAAGGGAAGAGTTTTGCTTTTACCAAGTTTGCAAGAGGCACAATCAAGAGATAAAGAAGAATGTTCTTTATTACCAAGTAAACCAGAGTTCAATACATGAGATAACTTCTGAGTATTGGGATGGCCTAAATGACAATGCCATACCATACTAAGATCCAAAACATTATTACAAGCAAAATACTTAATAGAAGAAACTGGAGAACGTGCTAGAATAGGCAAAAGTAGAGGAAAGAAGCACCCCACTTTAGGTACCTTCGCGATCGGCTCCCCCATTACCTGGTCCTGCACAACACAACCATTACTAGAAAAATTAACAGCACAATCGTTATCAACTAATTGACCAATAGAAATAAGATTCGTGGAAAGCTGAGGAGCAAGAAACACATTAGTGAAATTAGAAGAGGCATCTCCGACAGCAGCTATTGGCAAACTTCCATTGGCAGTCTGAATAACAGATTGACTAGGGTAGTGGGATTATTCGCCATGTGATTAGAGGGACTCGATTCCACATACTAGAGATGAGTAGAATTGTTACCTTGGAGCCCTATAGCGGATAATGCCAAAATTAGCATCTGTTGCACCATTTTGCGTGTGTAGTAATTCGCTGGTGGAGGTGCAGGAACAAAGAAGTCACTTGAAGAAGAGCCAGGGGCCGCAAAAGTCATTGTGGGGGGGGGGGGGGGTGTACACTAACTGATGTCTAGAATGCCTGGGCCTGGCGATTTTGCGGGCGGATACGACATTCTTTGATAATGTGACCCTTCTTATTGCAATAAGAGCAAAATTTCTTGGAACAATGAGCAGCGATATGTCCATATTCTTTATAGCAAAAACACTGCAAAGTGCTAGAATGCGCAGGCGGTCCTCGTTGTTGAGCAGCATAAGCCACAGGAACAAACCCGGAACTACCATGAGATTGTGCTAGAGTAACTTGAGTACTAAGACGTTGTTCTTCACAAAGTAGCTCACCAAAACAAACATCTAGAGAAGGAACAGGAGAGCAATTTAGTAGAGACGAGCGAACAAATTCATACTTGGGGCGGAGTTTCGTAAGAAATTGACCATGACGACTAGTCTCGTGAAGATGTTGAATAATGGGAAGAGAAGCCACGGGAACATCCACAGTAACTAGATCAGAATATTCATTCCAAAGAGTTAGAAACCCCGAATAATAGTCTTGGATGGAACAATTGTTATGTTGAAACATGACACTCGCATGCTCTAACTCAAAATGATGGGCACCGTTGTCTTGATGATATACTGTTTTAAAATAAGTCCACATGGATTGAGTGGTGCGATGAGGTTGCAAGTTGGGGACAATATTTGGCTCAACCGAGCCAAGAAGCCAAGACATAATCCAAGCATCAAGCACAACCCATTAAGGACAAGCTGCGGTCTCCTAGGATTTATTAGGTTTGGGTGCACAATCCGTGCCATCAATATGATCCCAAAGATCTTTTCCCTTCAGGAAAAGTTCAAATTGAAAAGCCCACGTAGAATAATTGTTGCCCGTAAACTTGGCACACACAGGTGTGGAATCCATACTAAATAATGGAGAAAATCGAGAAGCCCAAAAAAAAAAACAGACTGTGCCGAAAGAAACAGACCACCAGAAAATCTAGAAGCCCAAAATAAACAACACTGGTACAAAGAAAAACCAAGAACAACCTCCCTGCACTAAAAATTAAATCTTTAACCAAAAAACTGCCCTAAAAATTAAATCTTGAACCAAAAACTTGCTGTGCCGAGAAGATAAGTGCCAGAAACAGCAACAAAAAACTGTTGCCTGCTTGTCGAGAGTCACAAACAGCAGCAGAAACTGGAGAAATAACTGGCAAACCAGAAACCTGCTGTGCCTGCTTGCCAAAATTCACAAGTCTGCTTGCCGAGAGTCACAAACAGCAACAGAAACTAGAGAAATAAGTGGCAAACCAGAAACCTACTGTGCCTGCTTGTCGAAAGTCACAAACAGCAACAGAAAACTGTTGCCTGCTTGCCGAGAATCACAAGGACATAGACTGGAGGAATAAATGGCAACCCTGAAACCTGCTGTGCCGATAGCCACGCAGCCACAGAAATACCGAAAGAAAAGAGAAAAATTCCAGAAGAGAAAACAAAACCACAACAGCCACGAAACCGAGAAGACAAAAAAATCGAAGGGGAAAAAAAACTAGCAGTCAGCTGACTCTAATACCATGTCAAATATTTTGTGAATGGCTGAATGAATTGACCTTGAGTTCTGTATATTATTTATAGACTTTACAAGAATGCTATACATGGAAAGTAAATAAGGTCTAGCATGATTCTAGCCCTATACAAGTAAACTATAATCTGTCAAGCCTTATACATGTAAACTAAATATATGCTTACTGTACAAAATAATGAATTGAAATATAAGGAAATAAATGTGGGCTGAAGTAAGGAAAGAAATCTTTTGCTTTGCTGTGTGCTATTCCATTGACAGCCTAAAACCTCATAAAGTTGATGGAAGAGAGCAAAGCAGAAGAAGATTGCAGGGCTGCTGGAGCCTCTTTCAGTGTCAACCAGACTATGGGAGCGTGTCTCATTGTACTTTATCACTAGTTTTCCTAGAGTGGGAGATATAGGGTCTATACTTGTGGTTATAGGTAGGTTTTTGAAGTACGATGCTTTCATATTTGTTCTGAAGTACTATTTGGCAGAGGAGATAGCACAATTGTTTTTCAAACATATTGTGAAGTATTGGGGTGTTCCCCAAGACATTATCAATGATTGAGACACATGATTCATTGGCAACTTCTGGACATAACTTTTCAAAATCCTTAGTTTGCAACTTGACATCTTTGAGTTACCACCCTCAAACAGGTGGATAGATGAAGAAATACAATGGGCTACTCGAGGAGTAATTGCTCCATTTTTGTCATTGCCAATAAGAAGAATTGGGTACAGCCTCTCGACGTGGCTCATTTTTGTTTCAATGCCCAAAAGAGTTCAACAACCAACAAAGGTCTTTTTGAGCTTGTTATAGGCCAACAACTATTGTTACCTCACACTATGGACAAAGCCTTATGAAGGAAAAAGTCCAAAAGCATACATCTTTACCAAGGAATGGAGACAGAATGCAGAGATCGCCCGAGCTTATCGGGTGAAAGCTTCCAAGTAGGTGAAGAAATGGGCAGATGAAGGGAGAAGTTCGTTACACTTTAATGTGGTGACTTGGTGCTTGTTAGGCTCCATCTTGAATAGATTAGGTCACTACGAGGTCAAAATAGGAGACTATTTCTCAAATATGAAAGACCAATCCCTATCTTGGTTAAAGTCGTGAAATCCTCTTACAAGGTTATCCTTCAAATTCGATGACGGTGAATACAATTTTTCATGTCAACTGCCTTAAGCCATTTAACGTTGGCACTGAAGATCCAAGTTGAAGTCAATTAACTAGAGCACCATTGAAAATAACGCAACTTGACAGAAGAGAAGATGAAGTCATCCTTGTATACAAACAATTCACATCATCAAGGAAGAAGCAACATGAGTTCTTAGTGAAGTGGAAAAGTCTTGGAGATAAAGAAATCAGCTGGACTTCAATGGAAGACATGTATTATTCGCGGACAAAGTTCAAGAGTACCTAGCGTCAAAGTCTATGAGGATGTTGATTGCATAAGTGGGGGAGAATGTCATGAGCCAAGTTTGTTTAAGACATTATGCTTGCACGTGATCGCTTGTCTTGGGTTCATGAGATGGGTCATCATCATGTAAATAATTTATGCTTTGAGTTTGTGTAAGCTTTAGTGTAGGATGGGAGTATGACTCCTGGGACAAGTTGATGGTTCCTTTTGCTAGAGCTAAAATAGCAAATAAAGCTTTTTAGGAAAGGGTGAGTGTTTACTAGTCTTGTAAAATTCACTAGCATTTGTTAACCGTGTTTAGCCTATTTGCCTCTGTTGCTAAACACACATTGCTTACGAAGGTGTTTGTTAATGAATTATACTGCTTCGATGTTTATCGCTTGCTTGCCATTTGCTTCATGAATTGTTTACTGCTTCCGCTTGCTTTACATTCAATTGTTGCGAATGTGTTCTATTGGTAAACTGTTGTAATCTTTGGCTAACTAGTTAAACAAACTACTAGAGCTAGTGTCGCATGACTCTTCACAAGGTGTGAGATATTCGACCCGTGACAATGTCCTAGTCGTGTCATATTGAAGTTGGGGTTTTAGTACTTTGTTACATTTGTTGATGGCTAATCTGGGATGACTTGGTTGTATTTAATAAAAGATTGTTATGAGTTGTGTAATATCTTTTGTGCCTTCTAGTCTCAAATAAGGACTCAGTTTGATATGTTGGCTTGTATGATCCATGAGTCATCTCTTGCCCACACTCCATCATAAAATGGAGTGTTGCAGAATGGGAAAACAAACATATTCTCGAAGTCCCTTGTACCTTATTGTATCAAATGAATGTCCCCAAAGTTTTGGAGACATGGCGGATGTAAATTGCTCAGGTGGAGTTAGGCTTAGTGTGTTGGCCCAAGAAATATTTATATGGTTTAAAGTAGTCTCCTAGAGCATGATTTGGTTGATTAAGTGTTGTGGTAGTTGAGTTTGGTCTCCAATGGTGTGTAGTAGATTACTCTGTATTTTATCGTCATACTCTAGTTGACAAGATTTTGCATATTGTGTATGTGGATGATATTGTGATAATTGGTGATGATGATCAAGGTATCCAAGGCCTAAAGCATTTCTATAGACCAATTTTTAGATCAAAATTTTGGGACCATTGATCATGAATTCAAGAAGTATTGAGATCTCGTACGGAAACCATCTTGGACAAAGGAGGATGTTCTTGATCTTCTAGGTGAAATTGGGCTATTAGGACCCAAGCTTGTTGATACACACTTGGATTCTAATAGTAAGTGTTAGGTTTGGTTGATTTGTTACCCAACCCAAGATGATATTGGAGGCTTGTTCGGATAGTTGAATTATCTCACAATCACTCAACTAGATCTAGATATATCTTTCACAACAAGTATTGTGATCTATTTCTTGATTATCCAAGAACAAGTTATTGAGATGCAGCAATTCACATCTTGAGATGTCTCAAAGGTGCACTTGGGAGAGGTCTCTTATATCAGGATTGGTCAAACTTATATACAAGGATTTACAAATGCAGTTTGGGCCAAGTCACCTTTCAACAGAATATCCACAGTTGCATCTTTTGGTAATTTGATTTTGTGGAAGAGAAAGAAACAAATTGTGGTGGCTAGGTGAAGTGCAGAGTCAAGGTATAGGGTCTTGGCTAACACTACATGTGAACTTGTTTGGTTGAAGAACATGTTGGAATGACTAAATTTTCCATGTTCTCGGTCTGTGGAGTTAATATGTAATAACCAAGCTTCCATTCATATTGCCTCCATCCTGTCTTCCGTGAATAAAAAAAAAACGTTGAAGTTGATTGCCATTTTGTTTGAGAGAAACTTGTGCAAAAGCTCAATACGGTCATTCATGTGAAGTTTGATTTGCAGCTTGCTGATTTATGCACTAAAGCCTTGAGTGATGCTCATGTTAAATTTATTTGTAACAAGCTAGGAGCATATAATATCTATGCTCCAGCTTAAGGGGGAGTGTTAATGGTTATTTTGGTAATTTAACATTATTAGTGTGTGCTAGAGTTATTTTAGTAAGTGTAATTTAGTAAGGATATTATGGTCATTGGTATGTACTTGATATATATTATAAATAGAGGGAGAGACGGAGACCTATCATTGAGGCTAGGTCTTCCATTTTACCCAATTATTAGACGCCAGTAAAGGAGGCAAAGAATGCCACAAAAAAGGGCAAAAAAGAACCAAATCAAGGAACTGAAAATCCTTCCAATCACACTTAGTTGAGAGAATATTAAACACTTGAATTCATGGTTGCGTACATTATGTCAACAAGTATAGTGAATTCATATGCATGCAGTGGAGCATATATCACCCTGCATTACCTATATAAGCATGTTCATGTTTAAAAAGAGTGGTCATTTTAACCAATTATTTGACACCAATAAAGGAGGCAAAGAATGCCACAACAAAAAAAGGGCAAACAAGAACCAAATCAAGGAACTCAAAATCCTTCCAATCACACTTAGTTAAGAGAATAATAAACGCTTGAACTCATGTTTGCGTACATTATGTCAACAAGTATGGTGAATTCATATGCGTGCACTGGAGCATATATCACCCTGCATTACCTATATAAGCACGTACATGTTTACAAAGAGTGGTCATATAATCCAACAGCTAAACCCTATTTCCAATACCACCTCAGTTTTATTCCTTTGGTAAGGAATTTAGGGATAGTACTAGTGTATCTACTTATCTATTGGAAAGGACTGTTACCCTCTATTCTCCACTCTGCCACATGCATATTCTTGTGTGACAGTAGTATGTCGATTGACAGTGCATGTAATAACAATCCTACAGGCTACAATGCACCTCTTTATTGAAGATATGTTTGAGGGACCATTGTACGATACTGGGTGCTGCCATGGTAGTGATGGTCAAGTCGGAGGAAGAGACGCATAACTTTTAAAAGTTTTTAAGAGTCCATAATTTTTGAAGGTTCTTCTCTGAGTTGGTTGTGTATTGTATTTTTATTTAGTGGTTTATTGATGCTATAATGTCTCTTTCAAGTTCTAGAAATTACTAGTATAACTTCTGATTATTGGACTAGGCCGACTTGCAACCTATCTCATTGCATTATTGATTTTCATTTTTGAACAGGTGCTCATATCCTATCTGGTAATGTTTTTGAACCCCGTGCGTTGGATGAACTTCTTCCACAGTGGAAGCAAGAGGAGGTGCTTTTCCACAGTTTCTGTTTATTTGCATTGTTTTGTTATGGATTGAAAATTTGTGTTCGCCACTTTAACATGAAACTGACATTGTCAATATTGTAAAAAAAATATGAAGATTGATCATATCATAATTGGAATTTGGATGAAGCTTCTTAGACCACATATGCGGTCCGATCAAATAAATTTTTTGTGTAAGTGTGAATTATGAAATTTCAACCATCTAATTGCTTATTTTCTTTCATATTGGTCATGCTTTCTTAAAAATTATAGGAATATGGAGTTTAAAATTGAAAGTTTCGTTTTCCTGACTCAGATTTTTGCATTTACTTGACTTATAAGTTCTGTACCAAAAATTGCAACAAACACATTGTTAGTAATGCTCTATCTGTTGAAGTAGAAATGTGAATAATGTTTTTCTTATCAAATGATAATACTCTTATCTTCTTAATTCTTGATTTTTTTTTTTGACAATATTATTTGCAGGCACCGATCAGCATCCCTGTTTCTTCAGACAAATTCTGGTTTCTTACAAAGGATCATGCATTTTCGCTCCCATGCCCTTTTGACAACAGAGGAAACTATGTTATTAGGTATTTATATAACATGTGTGGAGTTTCTATACCATTCATGTAGAAATGTGAGTTCAAGTACAAACTGGAGACTGTTGGCTTGCTAGAGCTTAGGGTCACCTCCCATCTATGTCATGCTTATATATATAATTATATGTTGTTTTTCCTCTGCGTAGGTCATTGAGCTCTTAAGCTTCTTTGGGTGCCAAAAGTTATGACATAATAAGTCACAAAATTTTCATGAAAATGGTTTTACATGATTCTCTTTTGAGTTTCAAATCTATTGTATGTAAATACCATCACATATTTAGCATCTGGCCATTATTTTTGACTCAGTGGCCAGTTTGTAGTTTGTACTTGAGTTGGTATTAGCTTGACTGTTGCTCCATCATTCAGACAGAATCATTAATCCCTAAAAAGGCTAAAATCTTAATGCCTAGAATTAGTTGTGTTAAGTCGTACTCCTAATACCAATGTGTCTGGTTTGGATTGATTCTGTTGCTGTTCCTGCATGCATGTTCATAGAAATAATTTGCAATCATATCTCTTGGACAGAAGGGAACTGCATGGGCATCATGTTTGCAACCTTGACCCTATCACTTCTTGTAGCATTCTTGATTGAATTGTGCCTTTTGACGCCCTTGTACTTATTTAGACGCTTCTTCATCTTATGCATGTTTCATATTGAAATTGTACTTTTTTACTTCCGTCATGAAATTTCTTTTGTTAGGCTAATTTTTTGTGTCCCATTGGGCGCAGTTTGAGCCAATTTGTGCGGTGGATGGGTGCAAAAGCTGAAGAATTGGGAATTGAAATATATCCAGGCTTCGCTGCTAGTGAGGTGATTGTGTTCATTTGACATCTTATAGCATTGGAGAATTTTGTGGGTTGTGTATTTATAAGATTGTGATTAAGCAGATATTATACGATGTGAATGACAATGTTGCCGGCATTGCAACTAATGATATGGGAGTTGCCAAAGATGGTTCAAAGAGAGAAAATTTTCAGCATGGTGTAGAATTGAGAGGCTGGTTCCTCAACCCCTTTCTTTTTTTCTCGTCTCTTCTTTATTTTCTCTGGCATGCACATACATACACACACTTAAGATCTTTAAGGTGGAATAGCTGAATAGCTCTTAAGCATAAACAGCATTTATTGTCTGACCAAAAGTTGGTAGTAAGTTCAAAGCTTCAATCTCTTGACAAAAGGGTTCTTCATTGTTGTGTTCAAGTCAGATCTGCTTAGAATTTTTTTTTTAAATAAATAAATAAATATGTTCTAAATAGGCACCAAGAGGTGCCAACAAATTAAAAAAAGTCCCTCATGTGAAGGCTCAGAAATAAAAAGGTCAATCCACACATTAAGATCTGGACTTTAAAAAGGTGACTTAGCCTGTTTGTCTCTGTCTTGACCTGAAAAATGTAGTGAATTCAGCTGGAAAGTTTGTCAGGTTAACTCAGAAGGCTTGATCTTTTAGTTTTAAGTATTTAGCCCTTCTGTTGGATGCTTCATTTTCTTTTTATGGTTGGCTCCTTCTTGATCTGAAAATGGTTATTAGATTGGTTGGAAAATTTGTCCAGTTAACTCAAAGGCTTAACCTTTTAATTTTAAATGTTTAACCATTCTTTAATGTTTCATTTTTTTTTTTCTTACATATTTCTTTGAAGTGTGATGTACTTTTAGGTGTTTAATACTTGCCTTGGATTGTATTTTCTTATGAGCTCAGGTGAGTAGGTGAGTTAGTCTAATCACTAGTCTTTTGAGAAATTCAGTTATCCATGTTTTAAGACACTGGTACTTAGATCCAAATTCAAGGAAAAATGGCTTTTCTGACAAGATTTCACCTACAATTTTTTAGGGATAAGAACAACGGTTTACTATTTAATTTTCTTGGATAACACTCTTGGATGGGATCCAAGAGAAAGGATATGCCACTGGATTTTGGGAGGATTTCAACAGCTTCACATCAGGAGCTGAACAAGAATTATTTTCTAGAGTTCACCCTTGAATAAGGTTCTGATCTTAGGAGATATAACTTTTTTTTCCTGCAATGGGCCAAATACCATGAGCATATATTTCTTTTTTTAATAAAAAAAAAAATTCATTCAAAAGACCTCAATTAGTTTTTCGAATACTTTTTAATGGGTTCTCCTTGACTTGCTTCCTAATGCACCTGAAATTTCTAAGTTTATTTTATATTCAGTAATATTTCAACTTTTGGTGGTCCCTCTCCTCTCTTCTTTTTGAACTTCTTCATATGCCCCATCATTTTGTTTTAGTTTCCTATCTAATATTTTGCTTCCTAAAGTCATTTATCTTGTACTTTCTTCCTTTTCTAAATTAAATTTCTAGTTTCTTTTGTTTTAGAAAATATAGATTTTCTATGCTATTTTTGGTAGCTATTTTTTGTTGCGGCATATTGTCCTGCAAAGACATTACTACCAAATAATCACCATTTTAAGTTTTGTTTTACTTTGTGATTCAAATGTTGGTTTTAAATTTTGAAGAAACTTTAGATTATCAATTTTTCAAATGAAAAGCTGCCTAGATGAAAAATAAATGTTGTAATATGAATTATAAATTATCACTCTTTATCTTCAAAGCATCTTCTGCTCCTAGTCATTGTATCATTTTTATGCCCTTCCAGGTTGTATTCCAATTGCTTTGTCACAATATAGTTGATTGACTCTGTAATTGGTATGCATGTGTAAAGCATTAGAAAGACTACTGAATATTTGAAAGTTCCTGGGGTTGGTTGGAATTTCGTTTTCATGCGTGGGTTGTGAAATATACTTTTTAGATGTAATGATTTCTAAATCACCTTTTTTTTCCCCCGAGACACTTGCAGTTATCTTAATTGTTTGCCTGTTTTAATATTTTTCCCTTGTTTTGTCGCCTTTTGCCTTTCTGGAACTGTGCTCTCCAATTATAAAAATGAACTTACCTATTCTGGAAAAGAAAATTTTGTCAGTTGCCTAGCAAAGCTGCCACTAACTTACCTATGCTGTCACTGTATGTAGTTATGCATCATACTGTGCACCATTCCTGCATATACATACATTTTTGGCTGGCTTGATATCAAATTGCCTGGTATACAGGTTTTTTTTTTTAAAACGCAAACTTTATTGATATGCCCTCATTTTTGGCGGAGGAATACCATGGTTACAAGACAAACATTGAGAGATTATGGATAAAGAAATTAAAGCCCTCCCAAAAACAACATCAACAACCAACCAAAACAGGACTACAAATCCAAACAAAGGTAAATAAGAAACAAATCTAAACAGACATATCAACAACAAAATAATAAAATAAAATAAAATCAAAAATAAAAAAATCTAAACCTACCAAACAAAATTCGAGAGGTTGAACTAATTATGAAAGGAAGTGAGACCCAACCTATCCATCCGAAGGATACCTTTCAGAGAATGTGGTAAAAGATATTGTTTTTTGTAGATGACATTGTTTCCCATTTCTTCTTCTCTAGCGAGAAAATCAGTCGCACTATTACCTTCCTTATATTGATGGATCACCATGAAGTTCACTCCTTCTAGCTCCGCCACGAGGTCCTCCTAAAAATCCCAAAGATACCACAAAGTACATCTACATTTCCGAAGCCAATCAACAACAATTCGCGAGTCACTTTCAATAAAAATAATGAAGTCGTTTGCATAAACGAATTCCTTCCAGAATTGCTTTTAATTTTGCACTATTGTTCATACCATTGCCAAAATAGCTTGAAAAAACAACTTTCACCATGCCATGGCAGTCCTGAATAATTCTTCCACTTCCTAAAGTACCCGGATTGCCCCTACAACTCCCATCACAATTAAGTTTTATCCACCTTGCTGGTGGTTTAACCCACGAAATAATTGGTCTTTTCTTTCTTAAATTAACACAAGAGAGTAATATGCAGGACGCATTACACTCCTTGCTGAAGGTTGTCGAGGATCATTATCAGAGGTTCATACAAAGCCCCTTACAGTTGTGTTTTTCAAGCATTCAAATTTTGCTTTTCAACCAGTGTGCTGACTGCAGAACCTTGTTTGCTTTTATTCACAGAAAATAATGAGAAAATACAACTTAAGAGGGAAGAGGCAGGCTCAACATCAGACTTATGCTTTAGGAATAAAAGAGGTAATGGTTCAAAGTTCAATTTTGCTCCAAGTGCAATTTTCACTGATATTATATAGTTTGACTATTTAATCTTGTTTAATCCAAGTGCATGTTTTCACTGATATTTTATAGTTTGACTATTTAATCTTGTTTGCTGCAAGTGAAATGGTTTCACTAATGTTATATAGTTCGACTATTTAATCTTGTTTTATTATGTTCAAGTCCCTAGTCAAAGTTCGCTAAGTAGGAGTTTGATTTCTGTTTGTGTTGGCAACCTCTTATTTTCTGACTTTTGTACATATATTTATTTATTGATGTTATTATGCGAATTATTTCTTCTTTGGAATGAGTATTTTTTAGAAGAGTTTTAGAGCATAGTTGAAGTAGAGGCTTTCAATACTTGAGCCTTAATGACATGCTATTTCAATCATTTGATGGGTTAAACAAATCTCACACAGCCAAGTAATTTTATTTATCAATGCATTTTAAAAATATTCTAGCTATTCCTAATTTCTAAAATTGTCTATTATTCAGATATGGGAAATTGATGAGGTCAAGCATAAACCTGGTTTTGTGCTGCACACGTTGGGTTGGCCCTTGGATCAGAAGACATATGGGGGTTCCTTTCTATACCACATGAAGGATAGACAGGTAGCATTGATTTTCCTTCTTCTCATTCATCTTCATTCTTCAATATGTTTTTTTTTTAGGTAGCTCTTGAGAGTGAGGTATTTATAAACACCAATAGCAAATAAATGCATTTATGATTCAGTGGCATAAATGTGACTCATAATTGATTGTCTTCACAAAAAGATCTGTTAATAAAACCTGTTCTGATATTTAGAGACCATATATTATCTTGTGACAAATCATGCGCTGGTTGTTCTTGTGATTCCCTCTGTCGTCATCCTCCACCGACCTTACAAACATGGTGACTTCTACCCATCTCCTAGCCTAAACTACCTATCAGGAAAATCATGAAACTTTGTTTTCTCGTTGTCCTCTTGCTTATTCACAAAAAACCTTGAAACCCTTACCCATCCTCAACAATATGAACCCCCCTACCAAGAAAACCCTAAAATTTATCCTTTTCTGTCGCCCTTTCGTTTTATTCACAAAAAACCCTAATGCACATACTTGTACCTTCCCTTCTCTTATCCTTGGTACTCCGATTGATCCGATCCACAACAAAAATGTTTTTTCCTTTGAGGAGAAAGGCAGAACATGGCACATTGTTAAGAGAACCAGATGACATCGATTCTCAAGTTTCATTTTTGAAGACGATCAAATATGGCTAGAGCAGGAACTTTGTTGTTTCCGCTTTATGAAGATTGAAATCTTGGATGAGAATTCACAAAGCTCCAAACTACTTTGTGCTACTTCATCTAAGGGAGAATGCATTTGGGAGATTCATTTTGTTGGAGAAAATACCTCACTAAGAGGCTCTGACACCTGCTTGTATCCCATACAGCAACGAGGCATCTGGATGGAAAGCCTTTTGGGAAGCAATAGAGGGCATGTTTGGAGGCAGAGGAGAACAATCTAGGAACCAGCGATTGAGATGCCTAGAGTGTGGATCTATTAACATTAGCAACTACTCAAGCCTAGAAACCAGAAAAATCTGTTTTCTCTAGGCTGGAACGACTGATAATCATTTGGGGTTCTCTTTTGGCAACCAAGACCAGACGAGGAGATATCCTATTTCAGGTAGACTGGATGGTTAGGGGAGATGTACGAGGCATGGGGTTTTCTCGTCAGCAAAAAATTCAAATTTGGAGTAAAAGTTCAGGGTTGTGCCATCATTTGAGCTATTGGATTGTGTGCAGGGGAGTGTGAGGTCATCTTTGGGCTCTGCTAGCAGACACCTATCTGTTGGGCCCATTCAAGATAAAGCCCACAAAGTTCTCAACAGAGGGCCCAGTTCAGAGAAGGCACAAGGGCCCAATTTGGAGTGTTTCATTCCTACAAAGACGCACGTATGTGAGGCAGCTTGAAGATGCCTTTGTTTGCTAATCTAAAGACCAATGCTGATGGAATCACTTCTTCGAGGGAGGGGAGCAAATCTCCTTCATCTTTGGGCCAGAACCAATTCGAAAGAGGAAGTTCTAAAGAGGCTCTTGGCAGGTTGCTGGAAGATCAGGTCTTATGTGGGAGTTGGGGATTCTAATCAAACCAAGGGCAGCAGAATATCCTATTGGAGGGATAAGTTTTTGAGGATGGAGCAAAAATATCAACCTTATTTCCTCAGATAATGAAGGGCTCCTTATTAACAACCTTCGTAGAAAGAGCAAGCTCAAGGATTATGGGCAGTGCACAGATTTGGAGAGTCCCATTACTGTGGTGCCATCTTCTGACATAGTTTGCGAGTGTTTTGTCTAGGGTGTTATGAGTTTAGAGTAGGCTCTTTTTCCTGTGAGCCAAAGTCCTAGAGTCCTTTTAACCGATACTATTCCTGTTGAAATTTTTGAGTCTCCTACCACACCAAACTCATTCCCTATTTATCAATCCTTCAACCTAAGACACGAGGCTTTTGACGAAATGCATGCCAAGCATGCGGTTGCTATGCTGTTGGTGTCTTAGAATAGCTTGGCTGCACCTTTGTGCCACAAGGAGCTATTGGAGGAGGGTTCTTCCTTATCTTTGAACCTATTAGAAGAAGAGAGGGATAACGTAGAAGCTCAGGAACTCCTAGAAGAGCTGTATCTAGCTTTGGTTAACTCAAGGGGTGAGAGGATCAAACCTAGGAAAGGGGATTCAGGGGATAGAAAAAAGGCTAAAAAACATATGAGGGAGTTGGGGAGGTTGGCTCCATTAGTTAAATATGACAAGGGAGGTAAGTCATCCAGGGCCCTTTTATGTGCAAAATAAAGCTCCTTTCTTGGAATGTGAGAGGTCTAGGTAGTCGAGGGAAGAGGAGCGTGGTTAAGGAGCCTATGTCTAAGGCCACCCTTGATATATTGTTCCTTCAAGAAACTAAGGTGAGGGAGTTTGGCACCTTCATGATGGAAGTTTCTAGGACAATAGAAATAAAGATTGGGCATATTTTACTTTGCCAGGTGTGTTAGGGGGTCATATTATTGTTTGGAATACTAGATTAGCGCCCTCTAAGAAAGTCCTTGAGGGGTCCAATTTTATGTATGTCCTTCTTGACATTAGGGGCTGTAAGGGAGTGGTGGTTCAGTTCTGTGTATTGGCCAGATGCTTTCTCTTTGAGGGGTCAACTCCTTGAGGAGTTGGTAGATGTTTTTGGTTTGTGTAGCCTTTACTAGGTTTTGTTTGGGGGGGAGGGAGGGGTGGCCTTCAATGTGTCTTGCAGCTCTAGAGAGGTCCTAGATCCTAGCCTCTCCAAGCCTGAGAAAGTTTGAATTTTTAACTGAGGATTGTGGGCTTAGGGATATTCCTATTGATTATGGTTGATTCACTTGGGCTGCTTTTGGGGATAGGTGGGCTTGAGCTAGTATTGACACATTTCTGTTCACAAATCAGTTGAAGGATACATTTCCACCTCATTCAACAAATCCTCCCTAGACCCATATTTGATCACTGCCCTTTCCTTTCAAAATCTAATCCATTGAAGTTGGGCCCCCCCTTTCCGTTTCGAGAACATGTGATTAATTCATCCTTCCTGGGGGGAGAGGGTTAGAGGTTGGTGGAGTTGAGTGTCAACTGGAAGAAGGGGGGGGGGGGGGGTTAAATTCATTAAGAAGCTGAAAATCTTGAAATCTAAGATGAAAGATTGGAATAAAGAGACTTTTGGGAATGTCACAGATGCAAAAAAGTAGTATCCTCTCCAAAATTGCTTGACTGGATAGGTTAGAAGAGTGCAACCTTCTCAAGGAGGATAGTAGCTGGAGGGTTAAACTTAATAATGAGTTATAAAGCCTCTTACTTGGGAGAGGACATATGCTGGCCTCAAACTTTGGCGAAATGGATGAAGGAGGGGGACCGTAGCTCTAGTTAATATAAGATCAGAGTGGAGCTCACTAATTTCTATAAACTTCTATTTTCTAAGGAGACCCGAAATAGATTGATGGTGGAAGGCCTTGACTTGGAGCAGGAGAGTTCTGCGCAGTGGCTAGAAAGGCTTTTTGTGGTATAAGAAATTAGAAAAACAGTCTTTGATATGTGCAGAGTCAATGGCCCCAGCCCGGATGGTTTCTTGATAGCATACTCTCAAGATAATTAAGTAGTATTGGAAATTGATGTCGTAAATTTCTTATGAAGAGTTTCATTGTAAGGGTGTCATGAATACTAGTGCGAATTCCACATTTATCATCCTCATTCCCAAAAAGGAGAGCCAAAAAAGTCATGGACTTGAGATTGATCAGCCTAGTTACTACCCTTTATAAAATCCTATCTAAAGTCTGCACTTATCTCTAATAGAAAAATCCTAGATGCTGTGCGGGTGGCTAATGAGGTGGTATAGGATGTGAGGAGGATAGGTAGGAAGGGACTTCTCTTTAAAGTGGGTTTCAAGAAAGCCTCTGACAGGTTCAATTGAGGTTTGTTTGTTTTTCTTTTTTTGAAGGTATTGGGTAAAAAAAGGCTTTAGGGACCTATGGAGAAAGCGGATCAAGGGTTGCCTTAGTTTGACCCATCTGTCATTGTCAACGATCAACCTAGCCTCTAGGGGTCTTAAACATGGTCTTAAATTTCCATGAAATTGTCGAAATTTCCAATTTCCGTCACCCTCGAAATCGAAATGACAATCTATTTCCGTTTCACATAATTTCCATCAAAATTTCAAAGAATAATTCAAAATTTATCGAAATCTTGAAATTTTTGCGAAACTTGTCGAAATTTTAACAATAGAATGAAATTTCCTTGAAGCAAAGTGAAATATCTCTTTTATTTTATTTTATTTTTTTAATTAAACAAAAAGATTATTACAAGGGATTTCGAAATTATATGAAAAAATAAACTTGCAACAACATTTTTTATCTAAGCATTCATGTTCAAATTATCATTATTTGTGTAATAAATAATATTTAAATGATTTAGGAATTTCATTTGTTTTAACTAAATATTTTTAATGCACATTATCTTATACACAAATTGTAGTACAACTTTTCCACCTCATACGCAATACGGATGTATTTTAGCTTGTAATATATTAGTCTTAAAACTTATGTTATTACATTTAGTAACCATTTCAAAAGTTTCATAAAAGAATTCCATGATTTACTACTGATTTCCATTATTTTTTCAAACTGACATCGAAATCGAAATTTTCGTTGAAATTTCCATACTTTTGGAGCTCCAAAATTTGAGTCGAAATTGAAATTTAAGACCTTGGTCTTAAAAAAGGGGATCCACACTCCCTGTTCTTGTTCACCTACTTGTTGACACCCTTAGTAGGACTCTTCATAGGGTAGGGGATGATTAGAGATCTGCATGGGGGGGAGGAAATGGAGATCTTACACTTCCAGTTTGTTGTCTTGTGGACAATTTGGAAAAATTCCGAAAAGTCTTTTTGTTGCTCAAAATCTTTGAGCAGATTTCAAGCTTAAAAAATAATCTGTCCAAGAGTGGTTTAGCTGGCATCAACATAGTAGAGAGAGTTGGAAAGGGGGCATATTTCTCTCTTGGGAGCAAAGCCACTCTCGTCACTGCCTCACTTCTTGACATCCCCATTTATAAATTTTCATTGTCTAGAATTCCATCAAAAGTAGCCAAATCTCTAAGGAGGCTGATGCGATATTTCTCTGGTTGGGTCTTGGGGAGGGTAAGGGAGGCCATCTAGTTAGCTAGGAAGTGGTTAGTAGACCTAAGTCAGAAGGTGGCTTGGGCATCTTGAATGTGGTATCCAAAAACATCTCTCTTATAGGCAAGTGGCTTTGGAGGTTCCCTTTGGAAGTTGACCTCCTATGGCGAGTGGATTAAATGGAACAAGTGGGTGACGAGAGGCAATGGCTTCATCTCTCATGCTTACAACAACAATAAGAACAACAACAAGCCTTAAGTCCCACTAGGTGGGGTCG
The DNA here is from genome assembly GCF_029873635.1 of Malania oleifera. Classification (NCBI taxonomy): domain Eukaryota; kingdom Viridiplantae; phylum Streptophyta; class Magnoliopsida; order Santalales; family Ximeniaceae; genus Malania; species Malania oleifera. Next base: position 124,741,780 of record NC_080419.1, on the reverse strand, counting down.
ACTACATGAATCCTTTTCCACCAATTCACCTGATCCAAGAGCATTTTCCTTTATTAGATTAAGGGCAATTAAATCCTTTCTCACTACCTCATTCTAAGTTATTTTGGGCCTACCCCTATCCTTTTTCATGCCAAATACAATAACTAACTCACTCCTCCTTACAAGTGCTCTACTAGGCCTACATTTCAAATGCCTAAACCATCTAAGCCGCCCCTCTCTTATCTTGTTTTCAATCGGTGCTATGCCTAAATTATTACATATATGTTCATTTCTTACTTTACTTTTTAATGTTAAACAACTCATCCACCTTAACACATGCATCTCAGCAACTTTTATTTTTTGCATATGTTGTTTCTTAGTTGCCCAACATTTTGAACCATAAAGCATAGCTGTCCTTATAGTCGTCTTATAAAGCTTCCCTTTTAATTTTTAAGGGTATTCTACAATCACACAATACACTTGATGCATTCCTCCATTTTACCCAACCTGTTATAATTTTATGTACTACATCTTCTTCAATTTCCCCTTCATCTTGCATAATAGATTCAAGATACCTAAATCTATTAATCTCTTGATTATCAAGTTTAATTTTCTCTCTATTGTTACTCCTTGCATTACTAAAATTACATTTCATATATTCCGTCTTATTCCTACTTATCCTAAACCCTTTAGATTCCAATGTGTGGCTCTCCAAAGTTCTAGCTTAGATTCGACTCCGCTCATACTATCATCAATCTACACGATATCTGCAATCAACATACACCAAGAGATCTCATTTTGGATATTCTTGGTAGGATAAGGACTCAAAGTAGAACCTTGATGTACACTTATTGCGATTGGAAAATCTCTAGATTCACCTCCTATAGTCTTTAACTCTAGTCACTACTCTATCATACATATCCTTATTGACCTCCGTACATCTACTACAAACCCCCTTCTTTCCTAAGACTCACCAAAGAACTTCCCTAGGTACTCTATCATAAGCTCTCTAGATTAAAAAAAAAAAAAAACCATATGCAAATTCCTCTTCTTTTCCCTAAACTTTTTCATTAAACTTCTTAAAAGATAAATAGCTTATGTTGTTGATCTCCCAAGTATAAAACCAAATTGATTTTCTGAAATCTTCGTTTCTAATCTTATTCTATATTCAATTACCCTTTCCCATAATTTCATCGTATGACTCATAATCTTAATTCCACGATAGTTATTACAGTTTTGAATATCACCTTTGTTTTTGTACACAGGTACTAATGTACTTTTTTTCCATTCTTCTGGCAATTTCTTGGAATTATAATAGTGTTGAATAGATCAATTCCTTTATCTCCTAAACATTTCCAAATTTCAATTGGTATCTTATCTAGTCCTATATATTTATCTCTTTTCATCTTTTTTAATGCCATCTCAACTTCAAGGACTCTAATTTTGCGAATAAATCTTCTATTTTTAGTCTTCTCCTCATTCGTCACTTCCAAATTCAATTTTCATTTTGGATTTCGTTAAACAACTTATCAAAGTATCTCTGTCACCTCTCTTTTATGTCTTCTTCTCTAATTAAGACATTATCATTCTCGTCATTTTTACATTTGACATCACCTAAATCTTTGCTCTTTGCATTTTATTTCTCTAGCTCTAGCAAGTCTATAAATGTCTTTTTATCCTTCTTTTGTATCTACCTTAGTATATAATGTATCATAAGCTCTATGTTTAGCTTCATTGATAGTGTTTTTGCATTTTTTATCGCTTCTTCATATTTTTCAAGATTTTCTATATTTCTACAGTTTTTCCATATCTTATGCTAATTTCTTTTTTTCTTAAATGGATTTTTGGACTTCTTGATCCCACCACTAACTTTGTTTACTTCCCAAGCATCTTCCTTTGGACTCACCTAAAACCTCTTTTGCCATCGTTACAATAAAATTCGCCATTTTATTCCAAATAGTATTTGCATCAACCTTATCCCTTAGTATCCAATCACACTCTTTGTTCATTTTATCTTTAAATTTTACTATATTATCTCCCTTCAAGTTCCACCACCTAGTTTTCTTATGGTGATTTATGCTACTACTTCTCATCCATTTTTTAATATGTATATCTAATTCTAAGACTCTGTTGTGTAGTCAAACTTTCACCTAGAATAACTTTACAATCCTTACAAGATAGACGATCTCTATTTCTAGTTTAGAAGAGCTTTAACTATACCTGCTCTTGAAGGTTATTAAGTGTTCTTCTTTTTTTATAAAGCAAGTATTCAATATAACCAAATCGTAAGACATGGAAAAATCTAAGATTGTATCACCAGCCTTATTTTTATCTCCATATCCATGACCTCCATGTATCCTCTCATATCCTATATTATCCTTTCCAATGCGACCATTCAAATCAGCTCCTATAAATGTCTTTTCAGACATAGGTATCCCTTGTAAAATACTGTCCATATCTTCCAAAAATTGTCTTTTAAGATTTTCAGCAATCCTATTTAGGGAGCATACGCACCAATGATGTTCACTATCTCCAATCCTAAAACTATCCTAATTTAAATGATCCTATTCCCTATTCTTTTGACATCTATTACATTATCTTTTAGGTCTTTGTCAGCAATAATGTCCACCACTTTTTTATGTTTCTCTGTACCAATGTACCAAAGTTTAAATCCTGATTTTTCAATTTCTCTAACTTTCTCTCCCGCCCATTTCGTCTCTTGAAGGCAGATTAAGTTTATTTTCCTATTAAACATTATTTCCACTATTTCCATACTTTTTCCCGTGAAAGTTCCAGTATACGAAGTTGCTAATCTAATCTTAGTTTCTTATGCTAACTTATTTATCCTCTCCCTTTTATATTGACCCGGTCTATTCCCTTGACCTAGTTGAATTTGGTACGAATTCATTATAATAAGATTTAAAAAAGTTTTACATTGGCTATCAACTGCCTAACACAACCCTGCTCCTTTATCCGAGTTCGAGATCGGTTGTGTGTACAAAGAATTTGTGTTACATAGGCAAAGTACATGTTTGCGTTTTTTTTTTTTTTTTCCACATAGACAATTTTCTAAATCACACCTACAACCAGTAGAAACCACACACACAATTTTACAAATGCATTAAAAAAAATTAAAGCATACATTTTTGAGTGTGAATCAAGCTAAGACTTAAATTAAAAAGAAACATGCTATAGTGCTTTTTGAAAATTTTGGTATATTCCAAAACTTGCAAATGAAAAATACCAAGACACAAAAACGCATATACTAAGCCTACAAATCGTAAACACAAAATATCCACTACTAACCAACCATTAGAATTTTTTTTAATAATAGTAATAAGAAAAGAAAGAACAAGAGATGAGAAGATCTCTCCGGTGACAAAAACTAAAAGGGAAATGACAACTGCTTGAAAATATTACAGTAGGTACCCTTTGCCGCTAGAAATTTGATGTTGCTAATGAAAATCAATCGAAGAATATTTAAGCAATGAGGGATTGCAAGAAATCTTCAATCTAAATTCAAGATTCAAAATCCAAGAATATTAAAGAAACAAGATTTCTCAACCCTTATAATCTTTATTGCTTCTTCATGATTTTAGGGCTAAAGAAACAAGAATCCTTGAATTTATTGGGTTTTTAGGAGAAAAGAAAGGAAAAGAAAGGAAAGAAAGGAAGTTTAGAGAGGGGATCTATTTGGTTGGTGAGAAAACAAAACCAAAAAGGAAAGGACAGAATAAATGAAAAATCTTTATTGCTTCTTCATCTTTCATGCTTATCCTTGGAAATTCATGTCCCAGGTAGCTAGTAAGTACTTTCCTCTTATCTGGTTCAAGTGGGTAGTGACAAAAAAGTTTGTTTTTGGGAGGATGCGTGGGTGGAGGAGTCTTTGTTGGAGTTGAAGGTTCCTCGCTTATTTAAGCTTTTACTGCTACATAATGCTCCCAGCAGCTCCTTAATTTCTTTTGAGGGGGGTTCTTCTTCGTGAGATTTCCATTTTTTTAGGAATCTCAATGAAAGAGAGGTTGATGAGATCTCTAGCCTTCTTCCTTTGTTGGACAATCATATTCCTTTCATTAGTGAGGAAGAGAGAGTGTGGGAGGGTGACTCTTTGGGTATGTTCACTTCTAAATTCTTATTTCTTTGTTATGAAAGCAACAAAACAAATGCCCATCTTTTCATGCATTGCAGGGTGGCATCACAGCTTTGGTACACTACACCCTCTTTTAGTTTGTTGGGAAAGGTGGGAGAATTGTTATTGGTTAACTTCAGTTGTTTTGGAAAGAATAGAAATGGTAGAGCTCTTTGGAGTGCAGCTGTTATCCCCATCCTTTGTTCTGAGAGGAATACTAGGATTTTTAAAGTTTTCTCAAATTGCTTAAGGCTGTTATGTTATAGAACAGCTTTCCTTGCTTCCTTTAGGGTGCACTCTCTTGGATTTTTTTGGGGATTACTGCTGTCCGAACTCATAAGAGATTTGAGGGAGGCACTCTTGGAATTGATACTCGTATTGTTTTTTCTGTTTTTCTTTGGTGTATTTTGGTTTTTCTGTATATCTAGTTCTCCAGGGAGGCACTCTTGGAATTGATACTCGTATTGTTTTTCTTGGATTTTTTCCTTGTAACCTAGATCGGGTACTCTGATTATTGGTTTTAATAACATTGTAGCTTGATTGGCTTTTTCAAAAAAAATCTTTTTCTTTTTCTTTGGCTCTTGTCTTATTAGCATTGTGTATGTGTATGCAAGCATGCACACTTTTTTCTCCTTCCAAACCCCACTCTGCCCCTCCCCCGGCCCAAAAAAGGGGGAAAAAAGAAAACGAAAAACAAAGGACAAAAGACAGAGTGCAGGTAGAACCCTCTATGGGTACATGGGAGGTGGCGATCTGTTTCAGTTTTGTATCGAGCGCCATCTGATCTGTCTCATCTGTCTTATTCTTTTGGTAGTCAAAATACTCAAGTTGTTGCTGGTCAAGATAATGCTGGACAACTGTATTATTGCAACCGAAATCTTTTATCTGTTATGTCTATGCTGCAACAGGGGGATCATATTTATTGCCATTACTTGTCCAGTAATTCATCATTCCTCTAGTTGGATATATAAAGTTGCTCTTCAATTTAGGAGGGGATCAGTGGTTATATTAAAAGAGTTTTTAAATTTAATGAAACCTTCATAGAATTTCTATTATGGATATATTCTACTAATGAAACTTATTAATATTAAAAATTTGTTTGTGCAATCATTTCTATTAGCCAACAGAAGGGCATTATGCCTCAGATTCATGTCTGAACAGAACCAAGCCTTGATTTAGGCTTTTGATGTTGCCTTTAAAACATATAATCTGTTGGTGTACATCTGTTTGCCATGTCTGGAGCCTGGATCTCATTGTCTAGTGGGCAGACAGGAAACAAATGCCTTCCCTCATTTGCATCATTGTTATTCTTTTTCAGCACAATTCTTTTTCGGTGAACTTATATCTGAAAATAAAGTGCTAATTTCAATTTTCAAATTTAGACAGCATTTGTTGTTACCATCATTATCAATTTGTCACCGCCATTTGATCAACATCGATCAACACCATAGCATAACAAAAGTGTTTTACTATCTTCCAACCTATTCATAGCATCTTTTGACTGAACAACATAATCAATATTTTACTCGTGCACTTATTTCATTGTTGATAGGGTTGAACCATTAACATTGGCAGGTCATTAGCTTCCTAATTTTAAGTTCAATTATTCTGTGGTTTCTTGGTTGATTATGCAGGTTGCCATTGGTCTTGTGGTTGCTCTGAATTATCACAATCCTTTCTTGAATCCCTATGAGGAATTCCAGGTAAATTGAATTTCAGGTTTTTTACCATAGCTCTAGATTTATTGTTTCTGGTCTTTGGTTTCTAAAGAATTTGCACCTGGACACGTTATGATGCTTCATATATTCTTCGATGCTGATGAAGAATTGCCAAAACTTGCAACTATTTATTTATTTATTTTATATATGTTGGATAATCCCAAAAGCCTGGTTAGGAATTGTATATCAAGGCATCCAACAACTCGTCCCCACTCCCCCCCCCCCCCCCAGTCAAAAAAAAAGAAAAGAGCCCCCACCCATATGCAATCTCATCTGATACATGGAGAGGTGAACAAACTAATCTTGAACACGTGTACAAATGCAAACAGAACAAAATAGGGTCCAGTTGAATTCTTATGTATAATTAGCATAGCATCATTGTTAGACCAAATCCTGGCATGATTTGTAGATATTTGATGTCTTCTTCAGTCAGTTTTAAGTCATTGGTCATCCTTATATTGATCACTGGCATGTGGTGTCTTACATGTATTGCTTTTGCTTCTCATAGAAACTGAAACATCATCCTTCCATTAAATCACTCCTGCAAGGTGGGACTGTTCTCCAGTATGGTGCTCGTACTCTGAATGAAGGTGGCTTTCAGGTGCGTTTAAAATCTCCTTTTTCTTGTAATAAATGAAGGAAATTTACACTGGATATAGCAGAACAATATCAAATCTTCATTCTGAATTCTTCACACAAAGTCTGCATCTTGTGATGCTGGGATGTTCCATATGGGGGGGGTATCATCTGCCTGAGAATTATGTGATTATTGGCACACAATCCTTCAAAATTTTACTGAATTACAAAGGATGAAAATGGTCCAATTCCATATTCCCTCAAGCTGATTGCTTGCTGTTAGCTATTGAGTTTGTTCCATGGGCACATACAGCTGGAAGAGGCTGCAAATGCGAACAAATAAATGGTTTTGGGACTTCTTATTCTCCAATTATGACCCAAGTGTTAATCTGATATCTATGGTATATTTTTGTTGCTTTTTTATTTAGAAATATGAATGTGATTCTAGTTGAATTTCAGTCTATTCCATATCCAGTTTTCCCGGGAGGAGCAATTATTGGGTGCTCAGCTGGATTCTTAAATGTTCCAAAAATAAAGGGGACACATACAGCAATGAAATCAGGTACTGTCTTGCAGTAGACATATTAAAGCAAAGGGCACAAAAATTAATGTCTTCTTTCCTCTATGCAAGTCTTCCTGTTCTGATTAATAAATTTAAAAATAATATGAAATTTTAACTTAGAAATTTCTACCTTTTTATAATTCCCCCTTGTCACCCACTAGCAAGCCGGAAAGCTTAGGGACATCTCTTGTTCCTTTTCTGCATTTGATAACTGTATCTCAGAATGTTTGGATTATTCTATGGATCACCACTTTACTGCAGGATATCTAAAGTATCAGTAAACAAGAGTTTATTGCGCCCCCCCCCCCCCCCCCCCCCCCTACAAACCAAAACAGAAAGAAGAATCAAAGAATGAATCAGTGGCCATTTATTCCAATGTTTTAAAGGGCTTAATGGAGGCTCGCCTCAAGGCAAGGCATGCCTAAAACGCCTTAATCCAAAATACCAAATCCCAAAAAGGCTAACGCATCAAACACTGAGGCTTATGCATTTGCACAAAAGGCACGCCTTTTGCGCCTTTTCACTTGAGGCTTATGCATTTTGGGTGTGTGATTCTCAAGTAAGATTTGGCTAGAAAATATTAACTCCATGTTTATATAAAAGGAATGTCATAAACTCATAATATGAGTTGATTTCTAAAACCCTTGAATCTCAACCCTTCCAAAACAACTTGGTTGTATCTTTAGATCTTGAAAAATAATTTGAACTTTGTAATGTTATAGCTATCTCTTGTCATGATTTTTTTTTTGATCAGTAAAAGTAAATATATTCCTCTAAAAAATTATGTACAACTACACTGGGCATCCCCAGGAAACAAATCCGACAAAATCACGAAGAGCATGATCTTTCTATGACAAGTGCATCAAAAAGGAACAATATAACCTGGGCATGCACCCAGCGATTCCAAAGCCTATCATTTCAGCTCCCGTACCCCTGAAGATATGGAAATCTTTCATATACAGTTCTATATATATGCCATACACAGTAAACTGTTGTGCCTGGGCAAACCCTTTTTGCCACAGTTTGGATTCCAGTCCCTTTAATCTCCTTATGGAGCCATTTAAAGGCTGTTTTTAATGTTGTCATGGTTCTCGTCCATCCAAGCCAACCCCTTAAATGATTCCACACCTCTGCAATAACCTTGCATCTGAAAAAAAGATGATCTACTGTCTCCAGATCTGAGTTTCAGAAAACACACGGCAAATCCTTACCTTCTTCTATAAGCTTGTTGCTTGTTAGCAGTTTGTTCTTGGCACTCAACCATAAGATGAATGAGTGCTTTGGAGTACAGCCCAATTTCCAAACCAAGGAGTGCCATTGCATCTGAAAAAAAGATGATCTACTGTCTCCAGATCTGAGTTACAGAAAACACACGGCAAATCCTTACCTTCTTCTATAAGCTTGTTGCTTGTTAGCAGTTTGTTCTTGGCACTCAACCATAAGATGAATGAGTGCTTTGGAGTACAGCCCAATTTCCAAACCAAGGAGTGCCATGGTATTTTGATACCCTCATCTCTCCGAAATGGTAAGCTTCCGAACAAATAAATTGGTCCCCTGAAGTTCACAATCTAAGCTGCTGTTCAGCTTTGTTTCTGCTACTGCAATGCTGCACTAACATATCTTTTATCCCCACAATCCTCTTGAGTAAGGGATAATCTTCATGCCTTATCGATGCTTCCCATACATCGCCCCCTCTGAGGTACACCTGATTTACCCATTTAGACCATAGAGAATCTTTTTTCATATGTATGTTCCATAATGTTTTTTGTAAGCAGTGCTCTGTTCCATATTTTCGGATCAAATACACCCAAACCACCTGCTTTCTTTGGAAGACACACTTCTTTCCAAGTGACAAGTGGCTTTGATCTACCTCCCCAAAAAAAGACTCTGCATAATCTAACCATGTGGTTCAAGACTGCCACTGGAATGGGAGAAATAGAGAGCCAGAAGCATTCCATACCTTGGACCACTGAGTTGATTAATTCTAATTTCCCTGCATAAGATAGAGTTTTCCCTGACCATGAACCAATACTGTTATCGATTCTGGCAATCAAAGGAGAGTAATGGGTGACTTTAAGCCTAGTTGATGCCAATGGGATACCCAAATACTGAAATGGAAAAGTTCCTTCTGAAAATCCAGTCTTATCTCTGATGCTGTCAAACTCATCTGATGCTGTCAAACTCATAACCACTCAAGCCAGCAATATATATGTTGTACTTCATGGGGTTAGCTGCCAGACCTGAGCTTTTAGAGAATATTTCCAGACAATCCATCATCTTCTTTACTGAGCAATAGTCCCCTCTAGGGGTTAGCTGCCAGACCTGAGCTTTTAGAGAATATTTCCAGACAATCCATCATCTTCTTTACTGAGCAATAGTCCCCTCTAGAGAATAAAATAAGGTCATCAGCGAAGGCCATGTGTGTAATTTTGAGTTCCTTACATCGAGGGTGAAAGTTTTAATCTGGGTCCTCCTCTAAAGCCTTCAGCATTCTTGACAGGTAATCTAGGCATATAACAAAAAGAAAGGGGGACAGTGGATCCCCTTGTCTCAACCCCTGCCTCCTTTCAAAGAAACCATGCAAGCCTCCATTTAACGAAAGAGAAAAGGAAGTTGAGGACACACATTCCATTATCCACTTCACCATTTTATCAGCAAAGTTCAAATTTTCAAGCATTTCCCTAAAAAATTTCCAAGACAGAGAATCATAAGCTTTCTTTAAGTCTACCTTTATCATGCATCTAGGCGAGATTCTCTTTCTAGCACATTTACGAGCCAGCTCCTGGACCAAGTAGATATTTTCAATCATGTTCCTCTGTTTAACAAAGGCTGACTGAGCTGAGTTCACTAGATTTATCCAGTGCAGCACTGGATAAATTCTGTTTGCAATAATCTTGGAGATCACCTTATAAATCACATTGCAACAAGAGATAGGCCTGTAGTCATGAACAGAATTTGCATGCTGGGACTTTTCAATTACCGCAATAGCAGTGTGGTTAAGTTGCTTAAGTAGCCTGCCACTGGAAAAAAATTCCTTAACTGCTGCTAGCACATCCTCCCCAACTGTGTCCCAAGCCATTTTGAAAAATTTTGCTGGGTACCCATCCGGAGCAGGGGACTTATCATCTCCAATACTAAACAGGGCTTCCCTGATTTCTTCATTTGATACCTCCCTAATGATCTGAACAGCTTGATCATCCCTCAAGATAGGACCTCTACCAATTACCTCAGGGTCAACAGAGATACAGGCAGATTCTTTCCCCAACAAATTTTTGTATTACCCCAAAAATTCATAAGCTACCTGCTTCATAGAATTTGTAAACTCCCCATCATCTTTTCTCATCTTTGAAATGTGGTTTCTGGCAGAGTGCCTCTTCATCAAGGCATAGAAAAATTTGGAGCTTCTATCACTGTTCAAATATCTAATCTTACCTTGTTGTGTCAGGAAACATCTATTGGCCTTTTCTAATTTCTCTGCATTCTCCCTTCTGATCACCATCTCAGCCTGTAATTCCACATTCCCAGGGTCATTGTAAATTCTATTGGGCTAATTGAGGTCTTCACTAGCCCTCTCTGCCCTAGCAGAGATGTGAGTAGTGAGTGGCATTTAGCTCCTTTAAAAGGCCTTTCAGACCTTTCAGTTTTCTCACTAGCCTGAACATTTTAAACCCCTGCACTTCACAATTCCATGAGTTCTTAACCACTTCCTGGAACATGGAATGCTGTCCCCACATGTTAAAGAATTTAAAAGGTCTCCTGCCCAAGTCATCTTCTTCAAGCAAAGTGACAATGCATGAAGCATGATCAGAAAAAATACCCGGTTGTTGGAAAAAAGCATATGCACCCAAACCTGCAAGAAGCCATGCCCTGTTTACCACTGCCCTATCCAACTTACACCATGTTTTACCATTCGACCATGTAAGGAAGCTCCCACTAGAATTTAAATCACATAATCCACATTCAGTAAAGCAATCAGCAATGTCCCTTGTTTCATAAGTCGTGACAGCATTCCCATTCTTTTTTACATCCGGGTATAACACACTGTTAAAATCTCCCATCAGCATCCAAGGCCCTGGGCAGGACTTAGCAAACTCACATATATGTTGCCATAGAGTTCTTCTAGCAACAATAGTGTGTAATCTATATACAAAACTGATGCAGAAACTCCTGTTTGATACCAGACAGCAGAGAGAGAGCAGTGTATAACTTGAGGACTACTTTCTAGCATCTGAAACTTCACCTTATGGGGATTCCACATCACTACAATTCTACCAGTTCCATGATCACCAAAGTTGTTCACCTGACACCAATTATTTAGCTTTTTCTTCATAAATTCCTCCAATTTATTAGTAGTTAGTTTTGTTTCCAATAAACTCAACACATCCACCTTTTTCTTCTTAATGAGGCCTAATACCCCATTATGTTTCAGGTGTTTATTAAATCCCCTGATATTCCAGCTAACTATCTTCATTTTGCTTTAGAAGGGGTTAAACCCCTTTCCAAAAACCAATGGATTGAACTGAGAACCCTTCCCCTTCTTCTTCTTCTTCTTAGTTGGTATGAATTCTTCCATCTTCTCCATCCCTTTAGCCTTTATTGCCATTCATTTTATTTACCCCTACTATATTTCCATTACCCATTGAACCATCTACTGAGGTCTGCCCATTCTGTCTAACCATCAGAGATTTGCTTTCCTCAACTCCCGTAGACTGATCAACAGACTGATCATCAATCGGCTCCCCTCTAACTTCAGTGTTGGAAATACCCTCACTACCCAGGATATCATCTTCAGGTGGACTTTCATCGTCAGCATTATTTTTACCATCATCTGCGTCTTTAAAGGCACCCATTGGGTTCACACCATATTTCTGCGGTAGAGCTACCCGATTGCAACATTCATCCTCTTTACCATCATCACCCACTACACAAGCATGTTCTTCTGTGGCCTTCCCTGGTTTATCTTCATGAGCAGGCCCCTTGACTTTATATTTAACACCTAATGTCCCTTCTGTTCCTATCCGTGGCTTACAAAAGCCTTCAGAATGCCCAATAGCTTTGCATTTATTACAAAATTGTGGTAGGTCTTCGTATACCACTTCCTGCATGATTGAAACATTATCAGGGAGCCAGACCTTAATACTGTGTTTAAAATTTCCTTTGCAATATCTAATTCGACCATGACCCTTGCATATGAAATCCTGTCCTTATTCGTGGTTAATTTGTCCATGTATAATGGTCTCCCAATTTCAGAACATATTCTCCCGATTGCCATGGGTGTCCACAGCTCCAGAGGGTGGTCTTTCAGCTGTATCCACACCGGAAGGACGGTTCTATGTTCATGGCCGTATTGAAAGTATTTGGGCATTTTCTTCAAAATTAAAGTACTTCCCTAGATTGAGTAGGGACCATTCTGTAGGACATTGCTGAGGTCCTCCTCCCTTTGAAATTTGAAAATGATCCACCCCTTGTCATGCTGAATTGATTCAACTAGTACCTTCCATGATCGAACCAAAGAGTTGAAAGCAGCCTTACCTGGGAACCTTCCTGTGAAATAGCCCACCAGGTGCTTGTAAGATATCCCCACGGAATCTACCATTTCAGAAGCAGGGATGCGGGCACCATCACCATTTGCTGTGAACACTGGTGAGGTTCCACAGTTCGAAGGATTCCTATTTTTCGCAAAAAGCTCAGCCCAAGCCACCCTTTTATTGTTTCTCATTATAGTTTTCCCTTCTTGCTTACCCTGCTGGTCAAGCTTACCTTCTTCGGGAACTTCCATATTGCCTCCAGGTCGATGAGCTCTGTCACGAACTGAGGCAACGACATCACTCAAATCCTTCGATCCTAATGCTTCTGTTTCTGTGGGTTCCTCATCATCCCACGATTTCCTTATTTCTTCAAGTTTTCTACTGGAATATCCTTCCACCTGCGAGCTACTATTCTCAGCTAGCCCCATTTCTTCAAGAACTTTTTCCATCATCATCAACGGAACCTCCTTCGACTTTTTACCCAACTGGTTGCAACAGATCGTCTCCTCACTTGAACTACTAGAGGACGGACTAACGTTTATACCCAACTGATTCTGAATTTTTCCAAGCAACTCCGAAGATGATTTCAAATCCTTTGAATCACACTGAGTTTTTTGCATCACTTTACTAGAAAGACGAGCGAACTCGGCAAGGATCTCGTGGTTTTTCTTTTTCCTCCATATCTCCTTCCTTCCCCCTTTGATTTCTATAAATCTCAATGCATCTTCAATTTCTTCCTTTGATTCAGCATCTAGCTCACATATCCGTTGTGCCCTAATTGCAGCCTTTCGATCCATGAGCACTCTTCGAACTTCAAAATTCAAATTTCGAATTTACTCGTGAGCGGGAACCCAGAAATTGAACAATACAGCACCTGAACACTCTCAGAGGTTGAGGAAAGCCTTCAGCCACCACCAACCATGCAGATCCAACAATCAAAACCAAGAAAATCAGTGCGTGATCCCAAGAAAGACAAAGATTCAGCCCCAAAACCGTGCATCTCCTTAGTGAGGGAAGAGAGCTTCTCTCTCTAGACATGTTTTTTTAGATGAAGATACATCATACAAGTTAGCAATTTTTTTGAATGGCCAACAAATAATTTGCAATTATATCTGATTTTTTTTTACATTATATTTGTGATTTTCTTAATTTTTCTTTATTTTTAAAATATGTTATTTATTTATATATTTATCTAAAATAAAATCTCAAAAGGCTTATGCCCCAACGCCTTAAAGCTTACGCCTCGCCTCTTAAGGGTTAGAGCGTCTTGCCTTACACCTTCGCCTTTTAAAATATTGATTTATTCTGAAGTTAACATTGATGAGGTGCCTATTACACTGGCTCATAGGAAAATATGCTAAGAAATATGTTTAAATCAGCCGCATCAACCATTCAAACAGCATAAACCTCTATTTTTTATGAGTAAATCAACATTGGTTTGTCCTGTGAGCTGCATTTGTTTAATTGAATCCAGAGGATAAATTATATTCGAGGATTGGGACATCTGTATTTTTAAGTTTACATGTTTGCAGAGGAATATAGTTAAGTGATATTTTTCTTATAAATATTTTCCAATGTAATTGAGATTCCACGTACTCTTGTGTAAATTTCACCATTTGTTTTTTCTCCTTTTTATAAGCTGGACAAATCTAGAATTCATTCCTTCTCTAGGCACAAAGAAAAGTAATGTTGTTTTCTTTTTCTACCTTTTATTTTCTGGAAAAATAACATTAATGATCATTTCAAGCAGTTCCTACAGCTGCAAGTTACATGGTCACACTCTTGCAGATAGATGACTTGTTGATATGAAATTTCCTATCATCTGTAGCCTTAGTAACAGTATTAACTTGGAGATGTTGTCTTAAATTTTATTTTATTTTTTCTTTTTCAGGAATGCTTGCAGCAGAGGCCGCATTTGGTGTACTTCATGAAGGCTTCAATATGGAAATGTATTGGGATAACTTACAAAATTCATGGGTGTGGAAAGAACTTTACAAGGCTCGAAACTACCGCCCGGTCAGTAAAGAAATTTAGTATTTAATTCTTAGTTGTTTCTACCTTACATACATACATATATTGTTATTGGCGAAGGGGCAATTTACTGATGAAGGAAAAAGGCATCAAAGGAATGCCACCCAAGTACAATGGGAAAAATGAAAAAAATACAACCGTCACTGTAAGATGTTAAGAAAATCAAGGATTACATAGATGTCCCTCCCAATCAACTTACTGCAGCTAAATTAAGCTAACAAATGATCTTTGACAAACTGCAGGAGGGAAATTGTTCCTTCAAAAGCTCTTCTGTTCCTTTCCCTCAGACCATCCAGGAAACAGCAAGGGGGATGAGGGCAAGGGATTTCCTTGTGACCTTATTTGCTCAGACCCTTGTCCAAGCACATAACTTGCCCTTCACCATAGCTGCAGTGACCCACATCTGCCTGACCATGGAAATGGCCAAGCTCCAGAGATTTTTGGTCCAAGAAAAACGCAGAAGGATGTGCTCAACAGATTCAACTTGGTCAAAGCATGGAAAGCACCTCTTATGAGTGCCAAGAAAGGATCTTGCCAACGGTTGCTTCCTATGTGAAAAATGCAACCTTTGAGGGGGCTACTGTTTTCCAAATGAGAAGCCAAGGGAAATTAATGCTGCAATCCGCTGGGGAACTGAGGTGATTTTAGTGACTGTAATTTCCATCTTTGTTCAAGGACCACTTGGACTTATTGGTGTCCTGTCACTGAAATTTATCAAGGCAATTGTGGAATTCTATCAGAATTTCCATCTACTAGTCAAAAGCATTCATATTCCAAAGGAATATTTTCCAGAATGTCTCTTGACCAGAGAGCTCCAGGTACTGGCTAATAAGGTCATCTTTGTTGCAGGCTAGCCTGAATATAGAGGGCTATTTGGTGCTGATCTAGGATTCACGACACCAGAATATCATGCCAAAAACACACATCCTCCCCATTTTCCACCTGAAAGAAAATGAGTAGGAACAAGTTACTCTATCCTCCGCTGGTGTATCTAAAAAACACCTGTGCCATGGGTTTCATTCACCTCTTTTGAAGTCCAGCCATTTTGATGGAGTCCGTATTTATTGGCAATGAATTCTCTCCAGAATTGCTCCTTCTCGATCATGAATCTAAGCCACTTCCCCAAAAGAGCCTTATTGAAGGTGAGAAGTCCCTTTTTGCATGGGTTTTTTGACTAACCCCTGCCTAACAAGGTGATATTTGAAGTCATTGCCTGTATTCCCCCAAAGGAATCTTCTTTGAATGCTTTCTAATCTGCTATGGTGCTGGGAATGGGAAAAAGAGAAATGAAGGAGACAGGAAGATTGGAGAGAGTGCTCTTGATGATCCGTGAGGGTGAGTCTTCCCTCTTTTGACAGGTAATTCCTTTTCCAACCAGCCATCTTCCTTTTGAATCTTCTGATTATAGAGTCCCACACTTTTCTTTGAGCTTGGTTCCAAGTGCAAGACCTAGGTAAGTGATAGGAAAGGCTCCAAGCTTGCAGCCTAAAAGATTGGCAAGAAAATGATCACAAGCCTCAGTTGTAATGATTTTGCTTTTGCCTAGGTTCACTTTTAGGCCTAAGACTACTTAAAACTTGAGGAGGATGCATCTAAGATTGAGAATTTGTTTAGGATCATCTTCGCAGAATTTTATTTATTTATTTATTGGAAAAAAGAGTACGGCACCTCCTATCTTTATTAGAAAACCCCTCACTTATGGCGGAACAATACCGTGGTTCCAACCTTAAGACTTGGGGAAAACAAAATCAAACCGCAAGAATCTAAAACTGACTTAACCAACTTATTCAAAACCAATAAACCAATGACCAACAACCAAACAAATAAATAAGAACTAAACAACTATAAGTGGATAACAAACATAACTCTGGAAGATCTCGAGGAATAAACCAACCACTACAACCTTCACAAACACCAGCACAAAGCATCACGAGCGCAAGGAAGTAAATCCCAACAAATCCAATCGAATCATTCCCCTAACTTGCTGTGGAAGCTCATCCTGGCAATTATATGATCGAGATATACCAGATTCACCCTACTTGGCAAAGAAATTCGCACTTTGATTCGCCTCCCTGTAAACATGTTCCACTTTGTAATATATGTCTCTCAATGCTAACACAAGCTTTTCCCACAATTCCCATAAGTTCCAAGCCGAATATTTCCAAGAATTAATCCACTGAACCAACAAAGCAAAGTCACAGGCAATCTCCACTTGATCAAATCCGAAATCTTTGCACAGATTAATTCCATTAATAATCGCTTTCAGTTCAGCCATATTATTGGTTCCATAACCTAGTAATAAGGAAAAAGTTGCTTTAAATAATCCTCTTTGATCTCTTATCACGCCTCCACCACCACAGTTACTTGGGTTACCTCTACAACATCCATCCACATTCAACTTAACCCACCTATCCCAGGTTTACACTATCTGACTACACGAGGAAGACGAATCCTCACATTTTTTACTAGAATATCCAAAGCACGAAGGACTGCAATATCCGTGCAAGAAGTAGGTGCACATTTAGTTAACTTGTCCGAAATGGATCTCAGCCAATATTTAATATCAAGCCACACAATTCTCACTGAATCATGAATTGATTCCATCCTGGCTCTACATTGATGAGTCCAAAGTCTCCAAATGATGAGACTCGGTATGAGACCTACCAAAATGCCTAACTGTGAGGCCCGTCCTGCACAACTAAATTAGAAATTAACTCTAGCATTCCATGTATTCGTTGCCATACAATTAACACCCAACGCCAGTACTGCTTGTTTCCATACCTCCTGAGCAAAAGATCTCGTGCAAAACACATGGTCTAGAGATTCAATCTTGGCATTTGAACAACAATCACACCGAGAGGCCATCTAAACTCCTACTTCTTGAATACGAGTATCAATCGAAAGACAATCGAACCAAGACTTCCACATACAAATTGACACCCATTTTGGCAACGTAGGATGCCAGATCCATTTTGAAACTAAGAATTCCTCTTTACGCTCCCTTATAATTCCCCAAGCACTTGCCGTGGTAAATTTCCCATCCGTTGAAGGTTCCCAAATCACTGTATCTAGACCCTCCTTGCAAGAAATAACAAAGTTCATTATTTCCTCGGCCTGTTCTTCACCCAATAGATCCACTAATAAATCAACATTCCACCCATCTCTATCCCAACAATCTAGTGTTCGTAGCTTATGGTTTCTGATTTCCTGAACCTTAGCACAAAGGGGACTGGAGGCTAACCATCGATCAAACCAGAAAGAGGCTGACCCTTCTTTAATTTGAACACGAACATGCTCTAATACTTCAGGTATCACACGAGCAATCGATCTCCAAAATCTGGTTCCTTTTTTTGGCTTTATTTCTCTCAAGTGGTGTCTATTATTCAAATACTTGCCTTTAAAGAATTGAGTCCACAGATTATCCATAGTTAACAATCTCCACACAAACTGCATATGCAATGATTTTTTTACTTCCTCAAAATCCCTAATACCCAAACCACCCTCACAAATAGGCTTACATATATTAGGTCAAGAACACCATTTCCTTTTTCTTTTATCATTTACTCCACACCAAAAAAAATTCGATAACATAGGATTTAACTTTATGAAGACAATATTAGGAATGTCAATTACCGCCAATTGATGAACCGTCATTGATGATAATACATGCTTAATTAAAACTAAGCGCTCCCTTGAGATAAAAGCTTAAATTCTCAACCCGCTATCTTTTTCCTCAATTTAGCAACTAGAGGCTCTAAACTACGGGCCGCAAGACGACCCTATACCAAAGGAACACCCAAGTATGTAGCAAGGAACCCTCCTTCCGCAAAGCCAGCCATCCTTAACAAGGATCTCTTCCGAGCATAAGCAATTCTCTTTGACAAAAAAATACTTGACTTATCTTTATTTATCATTTGGTCAGACCAATCCTCATATTTCTTAAGAGTCTTGATAAGCATTCGAATGGAACTTCTTTTACCATTGGCAAAAATAAGAATGTCATCCGTATAGAGTAGGTGAGATACCAAAGGCGCCCCACGAGGATGATAGCAAGCCCCTATCTTATTCTCCATAAAATTTTTCTTTAGAAGCTGAGAAAGAACTTCCTGTAAAATAATAAATAGATAAGGAGATAGAGGGTCTCCTTGGCGAAGCCCTCGAGAAGGTTTAAAGAAACCTTTTTAAGTGCCATTCATCATAATGGAGAACCAAGGAGAGGAAACACATTTTGCCACTAAACCACTGAATCTCTGGGAGGATCCAAAGCTTTTTAGAGCCAAGTTAAAAAAATCCCAATTGACCCTATCATAAACTTTACCCATGTCTACTTTGATCATTACATTTCCACCATTAGACTTCTTATGCAGAGAATGAACCATTTCTTGTGCCGATGTAATATTTTCAAATATACTTCTACTAGGAATGAAAGTTCCCTTCTCTGGAGAAATTAATGTAGACAATAAACCTGTCATCCTTGCAACAATAATTTTTGAAAAAAATTTGTAGATAACGCTACAAAGACTAATAGGCCTGAACTTGTCAAAACTTTGGGGATTCTGAACTTTTGGGATTAGAACAATGTAAGATGTAGAATAAAATCTAGGAAGAGGAGACCCAACAAAAAAATCTCTAGTTGCATCGATCACCTCTTCTTTTAGAACTTTGGTTCACAAATGCATGAAAGAATTTTGTATTATTATCTCTCGCCTCCAACCACTTCTTTTTGGCTAGCTGAGAAATACGAATCTCCTCCCTCTTTTCCTAGGCTTCCAACTCGAGTTTAGAAAGGAAGAAATCTTCCTCAATTTCTGGCGAATACCATTCTTGAAGTTGAGCCTCTAGAACCTCCATACTTTCCCCAAGATTTTTAATGTTCTGATGCACATGTCCAAATACTTGCTTGTTCCAGTTTCATATTGCAACTTTCGTTTGCTTCAATTTAGCAGTAAGTCTAACTAAACCCGTGCCATGGGACCCTCCAGGCTTCCTCCACGCAAGACTTAAAAGATTGATGATTGCTCCACATGTTTTGATACCTGAAGGGAGAAGGACCATATTGATGCAAATTTCTATGAAACCGAATAATCAATTGGTTATGATCTGAAGTCCTCCTATTTCCATACTCAAAATAAATATTTGGCAAAGATTGAAGAAGAGGTGAATTATAGAGGACCCTATCCAATTTTGCTCAACTCTGAGAATTTCCACTGTGACCATTACATCAAGACATGTTGCTGCTAGTAACAACCAAATCCATAAGACCACAACTGTCCAAGCAAGTATTAAATTCCTCTATAGCCGATAACGGCCTTGTATGATCACCAATACGTTCCGAATTCGAATGGATGATATTAAAATCTCCCGTCACTAACCAAGGGAAATCATCCCTCTTTACAAACTCCAAATCATTCCAAAGTTCTTGGCGATTTGTTTGATGTCATTTAGCATAAACAAATGAAGCCAAAAAATTCTGGTCCACAGAACTAAAAATATCCGAAATAACTTGATCAGACATATGTTGTAACTCAAAGTGCACTTCCTCTTCCCAAAACATCCAAAGTTTACCCCCCATCGATGCATCCGCGCAAAAATTCGAAAAATTTAGAAAGCCAGCCCATTGCGACATCAAACTTTCATCAGAAAATGACTCTGAAAGAACCTAAATGGAAGGCGAAAATTTCCTTATTAACTTTTGTAAATGGCTTCTAGACATGCCTAAACCCCGCATGTTCCACACTAGAATTGTATTAATCATAAATCAAGTTTCTTTGGATGGGTAATTACCCGTTGAAACTTCTTCTTACTTTGCCCATTAATATCCTTCAACTTAACAAGCGGAACATGTAAATCATCATCCGAACAATAGCCTTTTTCCAATGGGAGTTTCTCCAAAGTATTTGTCTCCACCTCCCTATCCGATTCACAATTATGTAGGACATACCTGGGCATGATTGTACACTCTTGTTCCAAGATTTCTGAAAACATGTTACAAGATGTCATCAACTGATCATGCACTACTATAACTTCTTCCACTATCAACATATCAGCGTCGGGAGCACCCAAGACTGGTTCAACAATCTCCTCCCTCTGCTCAATCTCATACTGTTTTGTGTTCATCTACAAAATCTCCACTTCAGGCCTCGGTTCTTCAGGAACAAACTCCTCTTCTTCCATCTCACTTTGCGTAACTATCTCAACCACTGACAAAATTTGTGATGTCATTGCACTCTCTTGAACATGATCCACCTCTAAAGGTTCTTCAACAATGCATGGATCTATCAATTCACTCTGAACTTCTTTCCCTTTATCCAAATGCTTCACATGCTAAACTTCTTGTCGATTTTCTTGTCTAGCATTTTTCATATCCTTACTTCTATCCCCAATTTTTTGTTTCCTTTCACTCACTCGGCATACCACCTTTGAATGCCCTTGTCTATGACATTTCTCACAATAAAATCCTTGCTTTTTCGTACCTCACTTCCTGCCAAATTTTCTGATTTGCAGAAACAACAATCGGGAAAGCATCCACCCGATCTGCTAATAAATCCACCTCCACGCACATTCTCGCACCCGTAGCCCTAGTTTGGTTAAGCGTAGCATTGTCAGTTCCCAGATATCGACCAAACCTTGTGGCTAGAATCTGTAAACAATTAGGCCTATACATGTGCATTGGAAGACCAGGGAGAAATAACCATTGAGGGGTCAAGGATGGTTCCTACTTCAGATTGAAATCCTTTGTCCATCGAAAAAGAGGAAATGGAAACCCAGCCAAAATCCTTCCTTCACGAGACCATCCATGAAGAAAATCTCCTTCATTATTCGTCTAAACCCGTACGTGAAAATCATCCATGAAACTAATAGAAGGGATCTCTGAAAGGCCCCAAGACTTTATGATAGTTAAACGGATAACGTCAATGGATGGCCTAGAGCGCAAAAATTTCAAAACTAACGCAAACCGAAAATCTTCCACCACTTTGTTCATCTTAGCCTCGAAGAAAATGAATCCAATATTTCCTTCTACATTAATAGGATATCTCATGGCTAATTTGAAAGAGGAAGACGGCGGGTTAACAGCATGAGAACGTGATACTACATGGGCATACGACAAAAGTCTTGAACCACCTTTCGAAAGAGGCCACACTAGTGGAGGATCCACCAAAGGGCCGACGGGCACCGCCATTGTCGGCGCCTAACTTCAGCGAAACCCTAGACCATGTGATGGTAGAAGAGAGACATACCTGAATAAGGAATTCAATGTCTAGGAGATCTAGTAGGCGGCGAGATGGGCGACCGGCTATGGTTGCGGCTAGATCGCGCACAATAGGAGGTGGCTAGGGATGCGTGATGCGAGCGGGAGAGAGGGTTGGGATGTGCTGTGTTAAAGGACCCAAATATTTCGACCCTTCGAGAGGTCGCGAACAGGGTGAAGAAGGCTAGGAGCAGCGGGAGACTTGGAGTGGGGTTCAACAGGGGTCACGAGTTGGCTAGGGCTCTAACGAAGCCTAAGATGTCCGGCGAGAAGGGTGAAGAAGGTTGGGAACAGTGGGAGACTGGGAAAGAGGTTCAACGGGGATCGCGAGTCCGCTAGGGCTCCGACGAAGCCTGAGATGTCTGGCGAACAGGGCGTGGAAGGCCGGGAGCAGCGGGAGACTGGGAGAGAGGTTCGACGGGGAATGCGAGTCTCTTTGTAATAATTTAACTATTGTCTCATCTACAAAAAGAAGATGAGAGACTACCATAATTTCACAGACCCCCTTCATTTGCGTTTAATAAGTCTCAAAACTTCCATCACCATAATAAACAGAAGGGGGGGGAGAGGGGGGGCCGTTGTCTCAGATTTCGTGAAGATCTGAAAAAATTGTGGGGTAACCATTGACAAACACTGAGAATGAGGGGGTGGAGATGCAGTGCTTCATCCAATTGTGCTAAATTTTTCCAAAACCCATTCTCCTGAGGATATATAGCGGAAAATTCTAGTTCACATAGTCAGACACCTCCATATCCATCTTGCACACGGCTCCTCTTTTACTACCCTTAATGTATTCATCCACCACCTCTTTCGCAATCAAGGAGGCATCCAAGATCTTTGCCTGTAACGAAAGCATGTTGGTGTTTCCCTACAACTTCCGCAATTGCTAGTTTGAATCTAGCTGCAAGGACTTTGGAGAGGACTTTAAAGAGGCTGTGTATGGGGCTAATATAGCAAAAGTATTTGATGTTGTAGGCTCCTTCTTTTTTAATGGATCAAGGAGACAAAGTTTGAGTTGATGCTAGACGTAAACCTACCAGATCTGTAGAAGTCTTTGAAAACACCCATAATGTCATGTTTGAGGATGTCCCAGTGCTTTGGAAGACTGCCATGTTGGAACCATCAGGGCCAGGAGGTTAATTTCCTCTTCCTCAAAATGTCTCTCAGGCCACCAAGCTGTGGAAGAGCTTAGATTTCTTAAAGGAATGCCATCAACTTTTGATCTCCAAGACTCTCGGTCAAAATACAAGTTTTTGCAGAAGTTGCAGATTCCCCTTTTGATATCCCCTTCCTCCACTAAGATTTCTCCTTCCCCTTCAATTCTTGATAGCATATTGAATCTACGATGCACATTAGAAGCTCAGTGGAAAAATTTAGTATTCGTGTCCCTCTTCCTCAACCACAGGGACCTGGATTTTTGTCTCCAAGCAATTTCCTCTGAAGTGATGACTTTAGCGAGATCTTTGAGAGCAAGCCTTCTAATCTGTTCTTTGTTCTAAGGCCCTCTTTAAGCTCCTAGTCATCTAGCTCCTTAAGGTCACTAAGAGTCACTTTGTTCCTTAAAGAGATGCTGCCAAAAATATTTTTTCTTCACCACTTCAAACTCTCTTTTAGAGGGCGAGCCTTGGATAAATGGTAAGGTTGCTCCTTCGTGGCTGGTTGCTCATGTGTTTTGAGTCCAAGGAAACAGCCTCTCTACATAAAATCAGGGGTATGGCTGTGTATACTGTGATGACACTCCCCCTACCCTCACAAAATAGGGAGCCTTGAGGCCTAGGAACGTCCACCTTTATTTTATTATTATTATTATTTCAATTTTTCTTTCTAAATTTTAAATTTGCGCTAACCACAAAGTTGGCCTTGCCTTCCACCTGTAGCTCATGTTCAAGCCATATATTCTCAAAATGGAAAGGAATTGGCCCCCACATAATTCCTCTGTCAAGCAAGATGGGAAAGTGATTCAAAATGGATCGAGGGAGTAAAGATTGGGTAGTTTTTGGGTAGTGTTCCTCCTAATTAGAAGAAATAAGGAATTTGTCAACCCTTGGGTGCTAGGGAGTCTCCGAGCTTGACCACTTGAAGGAACTGCATTGAGAGGAAGGTCAATGAAGGCATAACTATTCATAAAATCATGATACTCTTGCATGCTAGAAAACTCAGAGGAACTCATGCTCCTTTCTCTTGGGGGTAGAATTACTTTGATTCAAGCTTGGCTTGCTAGTATCCTATTATATTTCTTGTCTGTCTTGAAGATTTTGTGGGGATTGCTAGCAAGCTCGAGAGGATCATGAGAGAGTTTTTATGATCCGGCAGGGGGAGTCATAGGGACCATTTAGTGAGTTGGATTGAGGTTTGTAGATCTAAAAAGGAGGGGGGTTCTAGTCTTGGCAAGTTGGCGTCTAAAAACATTGCTCTTCTAGCTAAATGGCTATGGCATTTCCCTCTAGGAGAATCATCCCTCTGGCATAAAGTAAGAAGAAGTAAGTTTGGATTGGATGAGAATAGTGGGATACCAATACTAATTTAAGATGCTCTTTGGGGAGTCCTTGGAGATTCATTTCTCAGCTTTATCCTTCTTTCATCCCTTACACTGAACTTAAGGTGGGGAGGGGTTCTCATTTGTTTTTGGAAAGACCTTTGGCTGGGAAATGCACCATTTTCAACTTTCCCTCATCTATTTCATTTTAGTTTTGAACAAAATAAATCCTTTTCTTTCTTTGTTGGTGAATTGAGTAGTCCTTTGGTTTCTTGGAATCTTCATTTTAGGAGACCTTTGAACGATAGGAAGATGGTGGAATTGTCATCTTTGTTATCTTTATTTGAGCAGGAGTAATCTATCTTCTGCAAGGGACGTTTGTTCTTGGTCTTTGGACCACTCAGGTGTGTTTTCTTGCAAATATATTTTGAATTTTTTGATTTGTTCCTACTCTTCTTTCTTGCTATACTCCACTATTTGGAAGGCGAAGGTTCCCCCTAAAATAAAGCTTTTGCTTGGTTGATTGTTCTTAATAAGATAAATACCAATAACTTGTTGCAAATTTGGAGATCTATGAAGGCTCTCTCTCCAAATGTATGTGTGCTTTGTTACGAGAACTTTGAGGCAACTTCTCACCTTCTTTTGCAATGTGAATTTGCTTGGACTGTTTGGAATATGATTTTTGGCATCATGGGAGAAAGCAACATCAAAATAAGCTATCACTGCCGTGCACTCTCCCCTCCCCCTCGCTGTCGGCGCTGAGCTGTTCGTGCCGCTGCACTCTCGCAGGTTAGTGGACGCATCTCGAACTTCTACTGTCCTTTTGATTCGCCCATCTCGCCGCTGCCGCTTCTATACTCTTCATACCCTTATCCTGTTGTTGCATTCTCTCCTCCCCTAGCGCCGCCATTGCATTCTCCCCTCTCCGCCCTCCACTGCTGCTTCCGCACTCTTCCTACCCTACCATCACCGCCGTGCATCTCTCCTCCCCCAGTGCCGCCGCTGCGTTCTCCCCTCTCCGCCATCTGCCGCCGCTTCTGCACTCTTCCTACCCTGTCGTCACCGCCGTGCACTCTTCCCCCCCCCCTCGTTGCCGGCGTTGAGCTGTTTGTGCCATTGCACTCTCGCAGGTCAGTGGACGCATCTTGAACTTCTGCTGTCCTTTTGATTCGCCCATCCCGCCTGCCGGATCTCTAGGACATTGAATTACTTAATGAGGTATGTGTCTCTTCAACCATTGCACGGTCTAGGGTTTCGTTGAAGTCGGAGGCGCCCGCTAGCCCTTTGGTGGATCTTCCACCAATGGGGCCTCTTTCAAAAGGTGGTTCAGGACTTTTGTCATCTGCCCATGTAGTGTCATGTTCTCATGCTATTAACCCGTCGTCTTCCTTTTTCAAACTAGCCATTAGATATCCTGTTGATGTAGATGGAGATATTGGATTCATTTTCTCTGAGGCTGAGATGAACAAAGTGGCGGAAGATTTCCGGTTTGTGTTAGTTTTGAAATTTTTGCGCTTTAAGCCATCCATTGACGTTATCCGTTTGAATATCATAAAGTCTTGGGGCCTTTTGGAGATCCCTTCTATTACTTTCATGGATGATTTTCACGTACTGGTTTAGATGAATAATGAACGAGATTTTCTTCATGGATGGTCTTGTGAAGGAAGGATTTTGGCTGGGTTTCCGTTTTGTCTTTTTCGATGGACAAAGGATTTCAATCTGAAGTAGGAACCATCCTTGACCCCTCAATTATTATTTCTCCTTGGTCTTCCGATGCACATGTATAGGCATGATTGTTTACAGATTCTAGCCACGAGGTTTGGTCGAGATCTAGGAATTGACAATGCTATGCTTAACCGAACTAGGGCTACGGGAGCGAGAATGTGCATGGAGGTGGATTTATTGGCAAATCAAGTGGATGCTTTCCCGATTGTTGTTTCTACAAATCAAAAAATTTGGCAGGAAGTGAGGTCCGAAAAGTAAGGAAGTTATTGTGAGAAATGTCATAGACAAGGGCATTCAAAGGTGGTATACCGAGTGGGTGAAAGGAAACAGAAAATTGGGGATAGACATAAGGATACAAAAAATGCTAGACAAGAAAATCGACAAGAAGTTTGGCGTGTGAAGCATTTGGATAAAGGGAAAGAAGTTCAAAGAGAATTGATAGATAAATGCATTGTTGAAGAACCTTTAGAGGTGGATCATGTTCAAGAGGGTGCAATGACATCACAAATTTTGCTTGTGGTTGAGACATTTACGCAAAGTGAGATGGAAGAAGGGGAGTTTGTTCCTAAAGAACCGAGGCCTGAAGTGGAGATTTTGTAGATGAACACAAAACAGTATGAGATTGAGCAGAGGAAGGAGATTGTTGAACCAGTCTTGGGTGCTCCTAACGCTGATATGTTGATAGTGGAAGATGTTATAGTAGTGCGTGATCAGTTGATGACATCTTGTAACATGGTTTCAGAAATCTTGGAACAAGAGTGTATAATCATGCCTAGGTATGTCCTACATAATTTTGAATCGGATAGGGAGGTGGAGACAAATACTTTGGAGAAACTCCCATTGGAAAAAGGCTCTTGTTTGGATGATGATTTACATGTTCCGCTTGTTTAAGTTGAAGGATATTAATGGGCAAAGTGAGAAGAAGTTTCAACAGGTTATTACCCGTCCAAAGAAACTTGATTTATGATTAATACAATTCTAGTGTGGAACATGCGGGGTTTAGGCATGTTTAAAAGCCATTTACAAAAGTTAATGAGGAAATTTCCACCTTCTATTTTGGTTCTTTCAGAGTCATTTTCTTATGAAAGTTTGATATCGCAATGGGTTGGCTTTCTAAATTTTTTGAATTTTTGTGCGAATGCATCGATGGGCGGTAAACTTTGGATGTTTTGGGAAGAGGAAGTACACTTTGAGTTACAACATATGTTTGATCAAGTTATTTCAGATATTTTTAGTTCTGTGGATCAGAATTTCTTGGCTTCATTTGTTTATGCTAAATGTCATCAAATAGATCGCCGAGAACTTTGGAATGATTTGGAGTTTGTAAAGAGGGATGATTTCCCTTGGTTAGTGGCGGGAGATTTTAATATCATCCGTTCAGATTAGTAACGCATTGGTGGTCATACGAGGCCGTTATCGGCTATGGAGGAATTCAATACTTGCTTGGACAACTGTAGTCTTATGGATTTGGTTGTTACTGGCGGCAACATGTCTTAGTGTAATGGTCATAGTAGAAATTCTCGGAGTTGGGCAAAATTGGATAGAGTCCTCTATAATTCGACTCTTCATCAATCTTTGCCAAATATTTATTTTGAGTATGGAAATAGGAGGACTTCAGATCAGAACCCATGGATTATTCGGTTTCATAGAAATTTGCATCGGTATGGTCCTTCTCCATTCAGGTATCAGAATATGTGGAGCACTCATCAGTCTTTTAAGTCTTGCGTGGAGGAAGCCTAGAGGGAGGAATCCCATGGCACGGGTTTAGTTAGACTTGCTGCTAAATTGAAGCATATGAAAGTTGCAATCTAAAACTGAAACAAGCAGGTATTTGGACATATGCATCAGAACATTAAAAAACTGGAGGAAAGTATAGAGGTTCTAGAGGCTTAGCTTCAGGAAGGGTATTTTCCAGAAATTGAGGAAAATTTCTTCCTTTCTAAACTCGAGTTGGAAGCTTGGGAAAAGAGGGAGGAGATTCGTATTTCTCAGCTATCCAAAAAGAAGTGGTTGGAGGCAGGGATAATAATATAAAGTTCTTTCATGTATTTGTGAACCAAAAGAGGAAGAAGACTATGATTCATTCATTGAAGCTTCTGAATGGAGAAGTGTTGGATTCTATGGAGGCTGTTCATGAGGGTGCAGTAAGGTATTTTCAAACTTTCTTAACAGGTGCAGGACCCAGTCGAACAACTTGCCTTGATGATATTATATCTCCTATGGTTTCTGAAGAGGAGAATATTGCTCTTGGTTGTGCTCCGTCTGAGGTGGAGGTAAGGGATGCTATTCTTTCTATCTTGAGAAATAGTAGCCTTAGTCCGGATGGCTTTGGTTCGGCTTTTTTCCATGATTATTGGGAAATTGTAAAAGAAGAGGTGATCAATGCAGCTAGAGATTTTTTGGCTGGGTCTCCTCTTCCTAGATTTTATTCTGCATCTTACATTGTTCTAATCCCAAAAGTTCAGAATCCCCATAGTTTTGACAAGTTCAGGCCTATTAGTCTTTGTAGTGTTATCTACAAAATTTTTTCAAAAATGATTGTTGCAAGGATGACAGGTTTATTTTCTGTATTGATATCTCTGGAGCAGGGAGCTTTCATCCCCGGTAGAAGTATATTGGAAAATATTACATTGGCACAAAAAATGGTTCATTCTCTGCATAAGAAGTCTAATGGTGGAAATGTAATGATCAAAGTAGACATGGCTAAGGCTTATGATAGGGTCGATTGAGATTTTTTAAACTTGGTTCTAAAAAGCATTGGATTCTCCTAAAGATTCTGTGGTTTAGTGGAGGAATGTGTTTCCTCTCCTTGGTTCTCCATTATGATGAATGACACTTATGAAGGTTTCTTTAAACCTTCTCGAGGGTTTCGCCAAAGAGGACCCTCTATCTCCTTATCTATTTATTATTTTATAGGAAGTTCTTTCTCGGCTTCTAAAGAAAAATTTTATGGAGAATAAGATAGGGGGCTTGCTATCATCCTCATGGGGCGCCTTTGGTATCTTACCTACTCTATGTGGATGACATTTTTATTTTTGCCAATAGTAAGAGAAGTTCCATTCGAATGCTTATCAAGACTCTTAAGAAATATAAGGATTGGTCTTACCAAATGATAAATAAAGACAAGTCAAGTATTTTTTTGTCACAGAGAATTGCTTATGCTTGGAAGAAATCTTTGTTAAGGATGACTGGCTTTGTAGAAGGAGGATTCCCTGCTTCATACTTGGGTTTTCCTTTGGTATCGGGTTGTCTTACGGCCTGTAATTTAGAGCCTCTAGTTGCTAAATTGAGGAAAAAGATAGCGGGTTGGAAATTTAAGCTTTTATCTCAAGGGGGCTGCTTAGTTTTAATTAAACATGTATTGTCATCAATGGTAGTTCATCAATTGGTGGTAATTGACATTCCTATTATTGTCTTCACAAAGTTAAATCCTATGTTATCGAATTTTTTTTTGGAGTGGAGTAAGTGATAAAAGAAAAAGGAAATGATGTTCCTGGCCTAATATATGTAAGCCTGTTTGTGAGGGTGGTTTGGGTATTAGGGATTTTGAGGAAGTAAAAAAAATCATTGCATATGAAGTTTGTGTGGAGATTGTTAACTATGGATAACCTGTGGACTCAATTCTTTAAAGCCAAGTATTTGAATAATAGACACCACTTAGAGAAATAAAGCCAAATAAAGGAACTAGATTTTGGAG